>NW_027204751.1:0-20000 GCF_024711535.1 Dipodomys merriami | reverse complement strand
TATAATACAAATACTTAAAAACAAATCCAGACATGATAATGCATGACTATAATCCCAGCTACTCTGGAGGCAAAGGTAGAATGACTGTGGTCCAAGGTCAGTAGGAGTAAAAACATGATACCCCTATCTGAGGGAAACAAAGAAAGAAAGAAACCCCAAAAGTAAACAGGACTGAGGGTATAGGTAATATAGTAGAGTACTTGCCTGGTAAATGTGAGACCTTAAATTCAATCCCAAGCACCACAAAATAATCCAGTTTTGTTTGTAGTTTCTTAGGTATCTCTGGGAAGGTATGTGGAAAAGAGATTTCCCAAATAGAAAAGGGACCCTCTGGACACTGGTGGCTCATGCCTTTAATCCTAGCTACTCAGGAGGCTGAGATCTGAGGATCACAGTTCAAAGCCAGCCAATGCAGGAACATCTGTGAGACTCATCTCCAATTAACCACCAGAAAACCAGAAGTGTGCTGTGACTCAAGTTGTAGGGAACTGAAGAGCTCAAGATCAGTCCCCAGACCCAGAGCTCAAGTCGCATGACTGACAAAAAAAAGAAAGAAAAAGAAAGAAAAGGGAACCCTACTAGATTTTCCATGCCCCACTGTGACCCTTGAGGAAATTAGATTAACAATACAAGCTTGAAGTCATTCACAAAACCTCACACAAGTTAGCTGATAGTACCTTGCCAGTTGCCAGGAGTGGGAGAATTTGACGGCTTCTGCCAAACAGAGAATTAGGGGCTTCGTAAGTGACCTTCATGTCTCTATGTGGGTTGGAGCTCCTCATTCACAAACTGGTCACTTGGATGAAGGGTAGCCTAGCAACTTCTCTATTATCCTTTTATTGTTTTTCTTCTTTTTTTTTTTTTTTGCTACTGTTATGCAAGAGTGGCACAGTGGATCTGGATTGGCAAAGGAGTTTTGTGACATGGAAGTCTGCTCTTCGTGATCCTATTTAAGATATTCATTCTGGTCATAGATTTACCAGAAAGAGTCACTTTTTATTCCCATACCTATTTACTTCTCTGAGGCAGAAATGTTTACTCTACATGTGGAAAAAAGAAAAAGAAAAAGAAAGTGTTAGAAAGAAGGCAGTTCTGTGGGTTTTTGAAACAGTTGACTCAACTTCTTGTGGTTCAGCCCATTATTTGTTGTTATTGATGTGGGGCTTGAACTGTGGTCCTGGGTGCTGTCCCTCAGCTCTTCAGCTCAAGGCGAGCACTCTATCAGTTGAGCCATAGTGCCACTTCCAGTTTTCTGGTGGTTTACTGGAGATAAGAGTCTCACAGACTTTACTGCCCACGCTGGCTTTGAACCAGGATCCTCAGCTCTCATGTCTTCTGAGTAGCTAGGATTAAAGGTGTGAGTCACCAGCACCCAGCCAGACTGTTTATTTTTTAGGCGGGTTATACCCTCACTCCTAATTCCAGCTTAATTTTTTGAATATATTTTCTAACTTCCCTATTACCTTACCCTGCCTATATTATCCCAACTATGGTTTCTTTTGAATTGTTAATAGATTGCAGAAAATTTAGTAGAAATCATATCTTGAATTTGGAGGGTAAGCTCATGCAAACATGTTTGCCAGTCCTGGGGATTGAACTCAGGACCTGAGCACTGTCCCTTGATCAAGGCTAACACTCTACCACTTGAGTCATAGCTTCACATAGCTTTTTGGTGGTTCATTGGAGATAAAAGTTTCATGGGCTTTCCTGCCTGGGTTGGCTTTGAACCACAATCCTCATATCTCAGCCTCCTGAGTAGCTAGGATGACAGATGTGAGCCACCAGTACTTGGCTCATATATTGAATTTTCAATGTGAATCTTTTCTCAGGCTGATGAATGGGATTTTCTCCTGCAAAGCTGAGAAGAGACAGTACCTACAACTTCAGATCAGCCCAGCAATTCTGAGTTAATAACTAACCACTCTAGCACACTGTTGCTAGGCAAAGATATCCAGTAGTCAGGGTGAATTAAACACATTTTCCAACACACAACATTTTTGCTTATAATCATCTTTTCACATACAACTCCATCACACATTAGGGAGCACCTGAGAAAACTCAAACAAGGCTGGGGAAAAGAAAAAAAGACAATTACAATTCGGGCACTGATGGCTCACAACAGTAATCCTAGCTACTCAGGAGACTAATATTTGAGGATCATGGTTCAAAGCCAGCCCAGGCTGGAATGTCCTTAAGACTTTTATCTCCAATGTACCACCAAAAAGCCAGAAGTGGAACTGTGGCACAAGGGGTAGTATACTAGCCTTGAGTAGAAAAATTCAGAAACAGAGCCCAGGTCCTGAGTTCAAGCCTCAGGACCAGAACATGCACCCGTGCGTGATTGCGTGCATGCATGCGTGCACATGTGCACGCACGCACGCACACACACACACACACACACACACACACACACACACACACACACACACACTGGCTCACCATTTCCTTCCCAAGATACCTGGCTCCAGAAAGCACCACAGCATCACTATTTGCAGTGCCCATGAGACAATCGACATCCTATAAAAGACAAGTGTTGTGTTTAGATCAAATGTTTGCTCTTGTATGTAAAGCATGGTTACCTTGACAATGAAGGCCACCCGTATGAAGCACTAAGCACTGTCCCGTATGAAGTTTGCCATGTATGTCAATTCACTTCATCCTGGCAGTAATTAGCTTGAAAGGAAAGCTATGATGCTCTCATTTAACAGAGCAGAAAGTTGAGAATGAAGGAATACAGGATCTTACTCATAAACAGTCCTTAAGATGGTGACAGGCCTGTAGCCTGGGTAACCTAGTTCTGAAATCAAGTTCCAAAAAGAATGTCCTCATTATAATGACCTCACAATTCTAGTTGACCAAGAACTCAGGGAGGGGCAACGATGTGTGCCAGGGGAAGGCAGCAAATGTGATAATCTTGGTGATGGGCTGGACCTATCAGTTGTGAAATAACCAAAAAACAACTTGGAACACATAGGAGTGAATTCAGCAGGAGCATCTGCTCCAGGTCTCAGCAGGAAACAAATGCCCCATGGAAAGCCCAGTACTAGTAGATCATGCCTATTATCCTAGCTATTCAGGCAGCTGAGGTTTGAAGATCAAGATTTGAAGCCAGCCTTGGCAGAAAAGTCTGTAAGACTCTGATCTCCAATTGATCAAAAAGGAAGAAGTGGAGCTCTCTTGAGTAAATCAAAACAAGCAAGAGAGACTCAGAGTCTAAGTACTTGTACACCCCCCCACACACACAAACAAATTCAGTTCACTTTTGTGAACCAACTGGAAGAAAGAAGTGATGGGTAGGAGATTAAAGAATAAACAAGGGCCACTGAGCCACATGGAGATTGGCAGCAAAAGAGAGCTGTGGATTCCCCGAGGTCAAAGGAGATGAAAGCTCAGAAGAAGTGCTATCAGAGTCCACAGAGAGTCAGATTTGTGCACCAGGGGCCCTCCATCAGGGGCCACAAAGATGGAACCCATGATGATTACCAGTGTCACACTGAATCAAGAAAGCACTAGAGAAGCGCCTAGGCCTCCTTCCTGCCTCCCACCGACCCAACCCAGCCAAACACATTCAAGTGTAGTAGTTCACTGGCCCCTTTCCATGTGAGACCAACCAGCAAAACTCATCCAGGTGAAGTGTTCTAGAAGGACCAATCTCCCAGGAGAGGAAATGGGTCAGAAGAGCTTCAAAATAGATTTGGAGAGAGCTGAAAACTCAATTATATAAGACAGCTTTGGCCGAGGAATGGTAACCCAGTGGAAACTTTCACTGTAACCTTCACCGTACAATGTGAATGGTTGACACCCGCAGAGAAAGGAGAGGTTCCCCAATGCCCCACTGAGCAGCATCAAGCAGAGAAAATTAAAAGATTCTCTTCATTTGAATGAAGGTCAAGCACATCTCTACCAAATCTGTAGAAGAGTGTGCTGTAGCATACTGCTTTATTTTGTTGTTGTCTTCTCTGGAGGCTGGCACTGGGACGTGAACTCAGGGTCTGGGCTTGTCCCTGAATCTTTTTTGCTTGTTTGTATGTTTTGCTCAGGGCTACCACTTTTCCACTCGGGCTACATCTCCATTTCTGGCTTTCTGGGTTGATTAATTGGAGATAAAAATCTCATGATGGAGCTGGGAAAGTGGCTCAGTGGTAGAGCATTTGCCTTGCATGCCTGAAGACCTGGGTTCAATTCCTCAGCACCACATAAGCAAAAAGAAAAAAGCCGGAAGTGGCACTGTGGCTCAAGTGGTAGAGTGCTATACTTGAGGGACAGCGCACAGCCCAGAGTTCAGGCCCCACCACTGGACCCCCCCCCAAAAAAAAATTAAACAAAAGAAACCACCAGAAGTGGAGCTGTGACTCAAGTGGTAGAGTGCCAGCCTTGAGCAAAAAATAATTCAGGGACAGTGTCCAGGACTGGTACAAAAAGAAAAAGCAAGAAAACAAACAAAAAAACAGCCAATAATAAGCAGAAAGCCCACAAGGGTGAAAACAAAGATGGGATGAATAAATCTTTTCAATGCTAACAAAGCAATTGTTCCCAGAGAAGGATAAATGAGTAGATAAACCTACTGGGAGCTTCTATTCTGGATGCTTGGGTCTCTGCAGAGAACAGAAATTTTAGAAGAAGAAAAAGCAAAGAAAGATGGAAAAGGAAGTAGGAGGCGGGCTTCACTCTGAAGCTTCACCTCTTCCTCTTCCTCCCTGTCACTCTAATGCCTCCAAGTCCATTCATCCCCAGGACCTAGGTTTGCTCAGGTAAGGGATTTGCAGAGAAAGAACTCTCCCATCTCTCCCCTGTTTCTTGTCTGTGCTTTTTGGTGGATTAACTTTGTTGGTCCTGAGTAATAGCCTAAAGTTCATCTGTCATGCAGCCATCAAAGATAAATAAAACCAGGTGCCAATGCCTCACACCTGTAATCCTAGCTACTCAGGAAGCTGAGATCTGAGGGTCACAGTTCAGAGCCAGCCTAGGCAGGAAAGTCCATGAGATTCTTATCTTCCATAAACCACCAGAAAACCAGATGTGGCGCTGTGGCTCAAGTGGTAGAGCACTTGCCTCGAGCTGAAATGCTGAGAGACAGTGTTCAGGTCCAGAGTTCAAGCCCCACAATCGGCCAAAAAAAGAGATAAATACAAGAGTCCTGTGTGCTGAAAGTAAAAATGTTAAGCAAAAATGGAGGAGGTCTGCACACACCATGAGTGGCCTAATTACTGTTGTGTTAAAATACTGGGGGGAAAAGAATTTATTAGATTCATCCAAATAAAATGTTGAAGTAAGCACTCAGGAATCTTAAGAACGATCATCTCTGAGGTAAATGAGACGCCATGACATAGAGATGCAGAGAACGCCTTGTCTTTTGTGCCAGTACTAGGATTTGAACTCAGGACCTTGCACTTGCTCTTGGCTTTTTTGTTTCTTTTGCTCAAAGTTGGCAGTCTACCACTTGAGCCACAGGGCCACTTCATATTATGTAAACAATGCCTACTCTGTCTGTGGTGGAGGCTGTGTGACTCTGATACAGTCACAAACCTTATCTGGGCCTCATGTACTTACTTCTAAGGTAAAATGATTGCCTCCATCAGGTGTTATAAATGATTGGGCCATCAAGTATGAAAATGGCTAGACAGGTCAAGAGGACTGGAAATAGAGAGTTCTGGGCAAGTGCAAAGCAAGGTGTATACACATTCATGTGCACACACACCTATGCATACACATGCACACACACACACACACACACACACACACACACACACACACACACACACACACACCTGACACTGGCGGACAGAAATTTCTCTGTATCCAATCACAGGCCTCCTGGGAATTAGCCTCAGAGACCATTACCACCTAGTGGGTGCTGAAGTATGTTCTCATTAGACTCAACATGTTATTTAGTTAATTAAATGCTCTCCTTTTGATGACATTAATTAGACCTATTGCTAATTCCTCAGAAACCAAAATCAAAACAAAAAGGGAAAACTTTGCTTCTATCCCAAGAAGGCTCAGTAGAGCAAAAGAAAAGTCATTCTCTCTCTCTTTAGCTTTGTCTCTGTCTCTATCTTTCTCTCTGTCTCTGTCTTTCTGTCTGTATGTCTGTCTCCCTCTGACACTCTCTCTCTCTCTCTCTCTCTCTCTCTCTCTCTCTCTCTCTCTCTCTCTCTCTCTCTCTCTCTCTCTCTCTCTCTCTCTTCAGACAGAATTAGTTCAAATGGGGCCAGAGTGAGGTGCTAGTGGCTCACACCTGTAATCCTTGCTACTCAGGAGGTGTAGATCTGAAGATCACAGTTCAAAGAACAGCCCAGGCAGGAGAGTCTGTAAGACTCTTATCTCTGAATGAATCACACACAAAAAAAAACCCTGCAGAAGGGAAGCATATGGCTCAAGTGGTAGAGTACTGAACTTTGAAAGAAAAAGCTAAGGGACAGTGCCTAGGCCCTGAGTTCAAGCCCCAGGATTTATACACACAAACACACACAGTTCAAATAATACTTGAAGCAAATTAAACTTCACGCAGTCATTTTTCCTGTGAAGATGTGATAAGGTGTTTTGACTGAGATGAATATGGCATTCTGTGTAGTATTTTAGAAGTTGCAATGGAATGAAATACGATTTCTCTCTGAGGGAACTACAGATCTAAAATCTAAGAGTCAAAATGATGGCCAAGCATTGAAAACAAAAGGACAAACCTGAGGCAAACCCAAGGCTAGACAGACTTGACCCAAGATTCCCATGAAGAACCAATTTGCAGACACAAGTGGCCAAGTCTACAAGACAAATTTTCTTGTGTGTATGTGCTAGTACTGGGACTTGAACTCAAGCCCTCCAACTCCATTTGGCTGTTTTGCTCCAGGCTGTCACTCTACTGCTTGAGCCATACTTCCACTTCTGGCTTTTGAGTGGTTCGTTGGAGATGAGTCTCATGGACCTTTCTACCAAAGCTGGTTTGGAAACCGTAATCCTCAGGTCTCAGATTCCTGAGTAGCTAGGATGACAGGTGTGAGCCCCAAGAAGATAAGGAAGGCTGGAAGATAATTCATTGAAAGAGGGAAGGAAGACCTGTCTCTCTTGCCTGGTAATCTTGAGTAAAAGATCCCTTAAAAGGACCAAGTGAGCCCTCAAAGAGATTCAGTCCTGATGCTAACAAAACCAACATGGAAGCAACATTTGAGATTCTAGTCCACCAGGTCTTTCTGCACAGAAGAACCGAGATCTGAGTGTTCAAAGCCACCATGGATGGTGTGGGGACAATGTTATCATTTAATGGAAGACGTGTTGGAGACTGCAAACAGGAACAAGTCACACAGGATCCAGCAACCTCTGGCTCACAGAGGAGAAGGGTCAGCATCACGGACAGGGCCCTGTGCTCTGCAGCTTGACATCCACCTGCTGCCATCTGCCAACACTGCCCTCCACAGCTGACTCCTATTTGCTTAGAGTTTCCAGAAGAGTCCTAATTCTCAGCAAAGGAACCAAATGGGACAGCTAGTCTGTATCCTAGCAACTCAGGAGGCTGAGATGTAAGGATCTCAGTTCAAAGCCAATCCAGAGCAGGAAAGCCCATGAGATCCTGATCTCCAATAAACTACTCCAAAAAATTCTCAGAAGTAGAGCTGTGGCTCAAGTGGTAGAGGACTAGCCTTGAGCACACACAGGTTCAAAGACAGCTCCTGGCCCTGAGTTCAAGCCCCAGGACTGGCAAAAAAAAAAAAAGACTAGTTTCATTTTCCAGAGGCTATTATTATCAACCCTATCTCCACCCCAGTTGCAGCAAAAATATAGAAGAAAAAACCCGATTCCATTAGTATCAAGAAATCTACATTACAACACCAGATATGTCATAGAATTTCTGTATATTTGGGTGGGAGAGGCAATCACTACTTCTTTAAGTCTCGATTTAATCCTCTAGGAAGTCATCGGAGTTTGGAGTGGGGGTGTGTAGTACACTGACATTTTTCTACCTTAGTATCATAGTCTTTTATGGTTCTGTACAGTGAGATTCCTCTAAAATTCTAATGAGACCTGGAGGCGGTCTCATCAAAGTTATCAATTGGGAAGACAATGATCATCTAGGCAGGTTGTCACAGAAGAATTTCATCAGCCTAATAATTCATGGGTCAATTCCAGTATTTGTATTTACCTTGGGTGATCAAAAGTACAATAAGACTTTTAATGCTGAGCCGGGTGCTGGTGGCTCACGCCTGTAATCCTAGCTACTCAGGAGGCTAAGATCTGAGGATCGCGGTTCAAAGCCAGCCTGGGCAGGAGAGACCGTGAGACTCCTATCTCCAATAAACCACCAGAAAACCGGAAGTGGCACTGTAGCTCAAGTGGTAGAGCGCTCGCCTTGAGCTGAAGAGCTGAAGGACAGAGCCCAGGCCCAGAGTTCAAGCCCCACGGCCGACCAAAAAAAATAAAATAAAAGACTTTTAATGCTGAGAAATCCTGATATTGAGTACCTGGATCAAGCCATACCTGAAGCCAAAATAGTCTAGATTTTATCATTACATGTGTCAGTCAACTTCCCTCCCCCTGCTTTTAACTTCTGTGGGTTTAAAAGTTCCCCATTCTTGATTAATACTGCTGCTTTCCAGTTGTTTGTAACTGTGCCATCCATCCAGAAAAGAAAATTGCTTCCTCAGCCTAGATCTGGATTTAGATGTTTTTCGCAGGTTTTCGTTTATATAGGTCAAGAGACACAACGTGGTCTATGTCAAGAACCTACAAGTCTGGATTGCAGAACTGAGATGACCTTTGGGAGAGTCACACTGAGCAGTTCTAATGAGCAAGTGTTCTTTCCTCACAGGTTTAATGGCAGAAAGCTGTTTCTGCATCCCATAATATAGCATTGTGGAAGTTGGCAGAGAGGCCTCTCTGCCAGCTGATCAACAGACAGACAGACAGACAGACAGACATCTCAGAGAGGTGCCGATGGAAGGTTGTGGACAACAGATAGTTGGAGAGGAGGGACAGCCATCAACTGAAGGCCTACTGTGTGCTGCCCATCCACACAATGATCCTGACTATGCAGCGGGCTCATTCACAAACTGTAAAGGTGACGTTCAAAGTCAGAGATATCAAGTAATTTCCCAAAGTCAATGGTTAAGTCTGCATCCGATGAGCATTCTGCCATTCAAGCCACTTTCCTCTATGAATGAAAATAACTCTTCTTATAATTCCCTTCCTTCTTTCTTTCTTTCTTTCTTTCTTTCTTTCTTTCTTTCTTTCTTTCTTTCTTTCTTTCTTTCTTTCTTTCTTTCTTTCTTTCCTTCCTTCCTTCCTTCCTTCCTTCCTTCCTTCCTTTTTTCCTTTCTTTTTCCCTTCCCCCCTTTTCTCTTTTCTTTTGTCAGTTTCAGGGCTTGAACTAAGGGCCTAAGTTCTGTCCCTGAGCTCTTTTGCTCAAGGTTAGCACTCTATCACTTTGAGCCACAGATACACTTCCTTTTGCTGGTGGTTCATTGGAGATAAGAGTCTTATTGGCTATCTTGCCTGGGCTGTCTTTGAACCTCGATACTCAGATCTCAGCCATCTGAGTAGCTAGGATGAGAAGCATGAGACACCAGCATCCAGCCAAACTGTTATTATTACACCTCTCAAACATAACTGTGTCAAAAGAGTGCCTTCCAAATTGTACCTCACCTTTGCAGCTCAGACGGTTTGGCTACGCTTTAGATAAATACCCATGGCCCTATGGATTTGGACCAGCCAGAGTTGGAACTTCCATGTCTTTCCACACTGCACTAATTATCCCCAGCAATATTTACTGTTTATCTATCTTCAAATTTTAATGACAGAGAATGCCTGCCCCCATTGTGATTTAAGGCACAAACACTCCCCTTGACAAACATTCTGATCAACTTAATACTGCCCAGAGTAATGCTTAGATGCTTTTTTGGCAGAACTGAGATTTGAACTCAGGGTCTTGCATTTGACAGGCAGGTACTCTATCACTTGAGTCACACCTCCAACTCTGGTACACAGATTCCTAAAAGGTTCACCTCTTCATTCCTTTCAGGTTTTCGGTAGAAAGCAATCACTACTTCTTAATTTATTCTTTTTTTTTTGTCTGTGTGTGCCACTATTGGGGCTTGAACTTGGAACTTGAGCATTGACCCTGAGGGTATTTTTTGCTCAACGTTGGCATGCTACCATTTGAGCCAAAGCTCTGCATCCAGTTTTCTTCTGGTTCATTAGAGAAAAGAGTCTTACAGACTTTCCTGCCTGGGATGTCTTTAAACTATGATCATAAAATCTCAGCCTCCTGAACAGCTAGGTTACAGGTGTGAGCTACTGGTGCCTAACTATGTTCTTATAATAAGAAATTCTAGGCTGGACGCTGGCGGCTCATGCCTGTAATCCTAGCTTCTCAGGAGGCTGAGATCTGAGAATCGTGGTTTAGAGCCAGCCCAGGAAGGAAAGTCCTTGAGACTCTTATCTTCAATGAACCAGCAGAAAACCAGAGTGTTGCTGTGGCTCTAAGTGGTAGAGTGCTAGCTAGCCTTGAACAAAAGAGCTTAGAGACAGAACCTGGGCCTTGAGTTCAAGCCCCTTCACTGACCGCCCCCCCCCCCAAAAAAAGAAGAGAAAAAGAAAAAGGAAGGAAGGAAGGAAGGAAGGAAGGAAGGAAGGAAGGAAGGAAGGAAGGAAGGGAGAAAGAAAGATGGAAGGAAGGGAAGGGTAGGGAAGGGAAGGAAGTTAGGGAGGGAGGAAGGAAGCAAGCAAGCTAGGAAGTTTTCACATAGGTTCTGAAGCCTCTCCTGTTCTTGTCTCTGCTCTGAGATTGCACTCTATTTCTCTGAACCAGAGGAATGCCTGTTCTCTCCTCTCCTATTCTCCTCTCTGCTTCTGCTCTCCTTGGATTTAGGAGTATTTCTGGAGTGTTCTCTGCCCCTGGCTGAGCAGGTCAACACAGCCCTCTGCTTTCTCAAGGTGATCTCAACCCCGCAGTGCCTCAGATTAAGAAAGGAGAAGATGAGAGAACAGAGGCACCTCTCAGGAGCTCAGATTCCCCATCAGAAGGGGATGGGGTTTAGACTACACAAGGCCAAAGGCCCTCACTTGCTCTCCCAGGCTCTCCCATGACTATCACCACACCTAGCTATTCACTCATAAAAACTGTTGGCAGTCAAGAATGATGCATGGTGGGAGAAGTAGATGTTTACCTGGGCTTTGGGCTGGTCTTGTCCTCCCAGGAAGGCCACATGGAGGGCCACATCTCTCACCTCACAGAAGAACATGATGGCGTCCTTCCTGGAGCAGCATTTCGAGCTCCTCTACTCTCATCTCTAGTGTGAGCAAGCCAGAAGAAGGGTTTTCTTTAGAGGCTGGCTAGCAGAGGCCATGCTTCCATCATATCCTAGATCTTGGCAAAGCCATTACTCCAAAGACAATGTTCTATGTCCCATCTTACAGTCCATAAGTCTATTTATAGGTAAGAATAGAAATGAATATTATCTTCTGCGAACCGTGGCTTATGTCTGTCATCCTAGATACTCAGGAAGATGAGGTCTGAGGATCCTGGTTCAAAACGCGACCAGGCAGGAAAGTCTGTGAGACTCTTATGTCCATTGAACCACCAAAAGAGCCAGAAGTGGAACTGTGGTTCAAGTGGTAGAATGCAAGCCTTGAGTGAGGAAGCTCAGGGTCAGTATATAGGGCGTGAGTTCAAGTCCTCATACTAGAAGCAATATAGATAGATAGATAGATAGATAGATAGATAGATAGATAGATAGATAGATAGACAGACAGACAGACAGACAGACAGACAGACAGACAGACAGACAGACAGACAGACAGACAGATAGATAGATAGATTGATAGATAGATAGATAGATAGATAGATAGATAGATAGATAGATAGATAGATAGATAGACAGACAGACAGACAGACAGACAGACAGACAGACAGACAGACAGACAGACAGACAGACAGACAGACAGACAGACAGACAGACAGACAGACAGACAGATAGACAGACAGATAGATAGATAGATAGATAGATAGATAGATAGATAGATAGATAGATAGATAGATAGATAGATAGATAGATAGATAGATAGATAGATAGATAGATAGATAGATAGATAGATAGATAGATAGATAGATAGATGAAAAATTGAAAATTAGAGAGAGACATTGGAACCTGGCATGTACTTACTTTGCAGTTCACTCTTCATTCTGGCAATAGGGAGTGATTGAATACTTAGGAGGAAGGAAGGGAGGATGCTGTAGAAACTGGAGTCTGGCAACCATGCTCAGCTTATGACTGGAAGGTGCATGGAGACCAGAGGCAAAGAAGCAGGCAGGAGGTTGCCTCATCTTCTCTCCCAGGACTCTGTAACAAGGCATTGATTTAAGGCAGCACATAGCTGCCACTGTTGGGAGAAAACAGAGGGGGAAAAACAGATGTGAGAGAATTCCAAATTCTTTCTTCAGATTTTTTTAAGTGGGCTAAAATTTAATGTGAGCGTTAGGCACTGGTGGCTCACACCTGTAATCCTAACTACTCAAGAGACTGAGACCTGAGGACCATGGTTCCAAGCTAGTACTGGCAGGAAAGTTTGTGAGACTCACTTATCTCAGATTCACAACCCAAAAGGTGAGAAGTGGAGCTGTGGCAAGCACTAGCCTTGAGTTAAAAAAATGAAGGGACAAGGCGCAGGCTTTGAGTTCAAGCCCTGAGACTGGCACACAGAAAGAAAGATGATGAGGAGGAACAAGAGAAGGAGAAGAAAATGAGGAGGAAGAGGAGGAGGAGAAGACAAAAGAGGGGAAGAAGGAGCAGGGAGTAAGAGAGAAGAGGAAGGAGAGAAAGGTGGGATGAGGAGGGAGGAGGAGAAAGAAGGAGGAGGAGGAGAAGGAAGAAGGAGGAAGGAGAAAGAAGGAAAGAAGAGAAAGGAAACAGGAAGAGGAAGGAGGAGGAGGAAGAGAAAATGAGGAAGAGGAAAAACAAAGAAGGAAGGAAAGAATGAAGGAGGGATGGGAGAAGGGAGGGAAGGGAAGGAAGAAAAGCTAGGAAGGGAAGGAGGGAGGAAAGGAAGAAAGGAAGAGAGGAAGGGAGGGAGCTATGAAGGGGGAAGGGAGGAAGGGAAGAAAGGAAGAAAGGGAGGAGAATGCTTTGTCTCATTTTCTTTACTAGACCCACTATAAATCAACAATCAGTGTTGTGGGGCTGATCTGTGACCCTACAGTCTGGCAGGAGCGCCCCCTCTCTGTCATGAGAAGACCCTGTAGGATGTCAAATCTTCTGCTGATAAAGGTAGAAATCGAGCTTGCAGGTTTCCACCCTAGGGGAGCTGTGCATGGTGCAGTCCCTCTGTCTCACAGCTTCAGACTCAGGCTGAGTGTTATTACTGCCCATATATTTACCTTCCCATAGGGTCAATGTGCTGATGGAGGTGGTTTTGCAGGGCTGTGGAAACCCCATTTCTACTTCACATGATGATAGAGATGAGGATACCTCCTAAGAGCATGCACGCTACTATCATTACCTGAAGAACTCAATAAATGCTTTGCACCACTTGGAGGGAAGGCAAGGACTATAAAACTCACCCCACAGCTCAGCCATCAAGGTTTCAAAAATGAGTGTGGGGTCACAAAAGAAGTTTGAGAAAGGCCTGACTTTTGTACTCCTCACTTCCACTCAATATCCCCTAATAGCTCAATCGCTTCATAAAGAGAATTCCAACAAGTAAGAGCTAATTCAGAGATTAGAACCATGATTGCATCTATTATTGTTTTTATTTTGTGCTTGTCCTGGGGCTTGAACTCAGGGCCTGGCTAATATCCTTGGTCATGTTTTTTTGTTTTGTTTTCTTTCCTTTTTGGTCAATCATGGGTCTTGAACTCAGGGCCTGGATGCTGTCTCTAAGCTCTTTTTGCTCAAGGCTAGCGCTCTACCACTTTGTGACACAGCACCACTTCCAGTTTTGTGGTGGTTCATGAATCCCATCGACTTTCTTACCAGGGCTGGCTTTGAACTGCAATCCTCAGATCTCAGCCTCCTCAGTAGCTAGAATTACAAGCATAAGCCCCCAGGGCATGGCTGACCAACATAATTTTGAAGACCTGAGTTCTTTCCATTTCATTTCCATATAACTAACCTTAGTCTGGTGTCTAATTCCATGTGATTCCTAAGTAAAATACAAATTAGAATTCATAACAGCTTATGCTGTTAGCTCCAGGCTATATATTTGGAAAGCTGGCTTCATGAATCTTTTTATTCTAGTACTCAGAAATCACAATGATGGCCTGGAAATAATAACAAGATACAGAGGACAAGCTGACACTTTTGTTCACAGTGTGTTTAATTCTTTTCAGGAGAATGAGATAAAAATCCTAGAAAAAGCCACGCACCGGTGGCTCATGCCTATAACCCTAACTACTGAGGAGGCAGAGATCTGAGGATCACGATTCAAAACCAGCCCAGGCAAGAAAGTCTGTGAGACTCTTATCTCCAATAAAGCACTAGAAAAACAGGAAGTGGTGCTGTGGTTCAAGTGGTAGAGTGCTAGCCTTAAGCTGAAGAGTACAAGGACAGCGCCCAAGCCCAGAGTTCAGGACCCATGACTGGCAAAAAAAAAAAAAAAATCCTAGCCATCATCCCTTCTCCCTCTATCTAAAGTTCCTGGCCTGTTTCCTGGTCCTCATGTGATTTCACATGGTAGTTCTTAATCTACCTGCTTAGTACTCAGAATGTTTTATATCAGAGATGCAGAAAGTGAGATCGCTGTGGTATGAGTGCACACACACACACACACACACACACACACACACACACACACACACACGAGTTCACACGCTGAACACGTAATCCCCATCCTCTCAGTGTTAGAAGGTGGTGACTTGGGGAGGTGTTTATGCCAGGAAGGCCATGACCTTGTGGAGAGATTAATGCTATCAGAAAGGAATCTAAGGGGAGTCTGACCCCTGGTGTCCATGTTCAGCAAGTGTCCATCCCCTTCCAGAAGATGCTGTGTTCCAAGCACCATGTTGGAAGCCAACTGTAGCATCATCTGACAATTGAGCCTCTGACAACTGGGCCATGAACTAATCTCCATTTTCAAGGCAACAAAACACAAGTTTCTCTTGTTAATATAGTGTCTAGCTTCTGGTATTTTGTTATAGTCATACCAATGGACTAAGACGACAAAGATGGGTCCCAGAGCCATGGGGTACACTGTGGAGGCTCTCCTAAATATCTAACAATGTGCAAGTGGATTTGGAATGCATACAGGGCCCAAGCTATTAGGCACTGGGTTCTGCGAGAATAAAGTGGTAGGGAGGGAAAACAAATGTGTTCTCAGCAGATGTAGTCAGGACTTAAAATCAGCTGAAATGGACCCTCAGTTAGACATCCTGAGCAAAGTGTGAGAAAGAAACAAGAGGAAAGGCCAGCCTTGCTGTGAACTTGCAACGATGCTGGGTGAATTCTGTCCCTCTCCTCGGATGCTGTAGAAGGCAGAATGTGTGGGGTAATGCTCTGGAATCAGGCAGGAGAAATCTCTCCAGGCAGCAAAGGTTCAGGAACCTATGTGGCTTCTCTGAACAGCTTCTTGTAAAATGCAAGAAGAGAGGAATGATCAAATGATCTGAAGCCTAGAATTTACACTCAGGAGGGAATGAGCATGGAAACATCTGGAAAGTTCAGAGACAGTCCATGTAAAGAGACATAAAAGCATGTTCAAGCTGAGCACTAGTGGCTCATACTTGTAATCCTAGCTACTCAGGGAAGCTGAGATCTGAGGATCACAGTTCAAAGCAAGTCTGGGTATACAAATCTATGAGACTCTTAGCTTCATCTAATAAGCCAAAAAGCAAAGCCAGAAGTGGAGATGTGGAAGTGGCGCTGTAGCTCAAGTTGTAGAGTGCTAGCCTCGAGCTGAAGAGCTGAGGGACAGCACCCAGGCCCGAGTTCAAGCCCCACGACTGACAAAAAAAATTGCTTCAGAAGTGGAGATGTGGCCCAAGTGTTAGAGCACCAGTCCTGATCATAAAAGCTAAACAAGAGCTCAAAGTCCTCAGTTCAAGTCTTAGTACCCATGCAAAGAGCCAGAAAGGGGGGTGTGGCTCCAGTGGCAGAGCACCAGCCTTGAGCGAAACAGCTAAATGAGAGCACCAAGTCTTGAGTTCAAGCCCCAAGACCAGCATGCACACATGCGTGGATACAAGTGTGCGTGCACACACACACACACACACACACACACACACACACACACACACTCACACACACACACACATACACATACATACACAAATGTGCTGAGAAAAGCAAAGTTGTAACCAAGTAACCATATGGAGATCAGCAAAAGATAGAAACAAGCTTCTAGAAGGCATGCCAGAGATTTCTAGGGTTACCTATCCCCTCACAGGCTCAGAGTACCTGTGGGACATACTGGGCTCATTACCCAGAGTTTTTCTAGTTTCTGATCCCCACTTTCTGCCACAGAACTCCTCTGCCATACTCCCAGCTCTGGCTCCAAGGGCCAAGATTTGCCTCAGGCCACCACAACGCAAGCCTTGTTTATAAAATGTCCACATACAGTGAATTCCAAGGCAATCTGAAGGTAGGAGCTATGGAGGCATGGCTTCGTCTGGCCAGATTTCAAAGGATGCTTGCAAAAGCCTTGAGGACCAGGCAGGGTCCTACTTCAGGGACAGAGCTGCTATAGAGAGCAGGCTGTGACACTGGAGTCTTATCAAGATCTCTGCTAGGACAATATTGAGAGGACTGATGGAAAACCGGCTACACACACACACACACACACACACACACACACACACACACACACACACACACACACAACAAGCATAGAGCTTCAATGTACAGCCTCAACCTAAAGAAGTCATAGGCATGAAATTTCAGCATGAGCAGAAACTTGAGCATGACCAAGGAAAGTCTTCCTGAGGCCTTGAGTGTCCATGAAATGGAATTTCATTAAGATGACTCATCTCCAGCTTTGAGATTTAATGTTGCTTACTCTGTTGGATTTGGGAGACTTAATGGCTATTCCTTTCTTCTGTTCTATGTAGCCCTCTAGAAATGGGGATGTCTATTCTATGCCAATCCGCCGTTGTGTTTTAGAAATATACATTGGGTTCCGCTGGCATACAACCTCAGAAGGAGCATGATTTAAAGCTGGTCTGTATGTGACTTAGGTCATACTAGGGATTTTAGACTTTAAAGTTGATGCTGGAATAAGTGGCGAAATTTACTTTTTTGTGGGTGGAGGGATAGGGAATACTAGGATGAAGTTAATGTATCTATTTTGTTTTCTTGGGGGGTTTTTTTTGGTCATGGGGCATGAACTCTAGGTCCAGACACTGTCCCTCAGCTCTTCAGCTCAAGGCAAGCACTTTATCACTTGAGCCACAGCACCACTTTTGGTTTTCTGGTGGTTAATTGGAGATAAGAATTTCATGGACTTTCCTGCCTGCGCTGCCTTTGAACCATGATCCTCAGATCTCAGCTTTCTGAGTAGCCAGGATTGCAAGTGTGAGCCACTGGAGCCAGGTGAGTTAATGTGTTTTGCAAGTAGAAAAGACATGGTTTAGGGGCACAAATGAGTGCCATTGTATGAATGTCTGCCTTACAAAATATGTGTCTCCCTCTACCCTCCCCAGTGCACGGGTGGGGGGGAGAGGAGGCCGTCACCTGTTAGGAACCATTTGACCATAAAGGCTGCCATTATTAAGGGACATGACAGAGTAGAAAGTTATATGCTAGACAAAGAGACAGTCTAAGATTGAGGATTCATTTTAGCACTTTATTGTCCAACATTGAAATTAATATTTTATGTTTGTTTAACTTCATTTAGAGATATAATTGATTGCTGGCCACTAATATCTCATTTCTGTAATCCTAGCTACTCAAGAGGCTGAGACCTCTTGCTGTTCAAAGCCAGTCTGGACAGAAAAGACTGTGCAATTCTTATCTCCAATTAACCAGTAAAAAAAGGGCCAGAAGTGAGGCTGTGGCTCAAGTGGTAGAGCACCAGCTTTGAGAGTAAAAGACAAAGGACAGTGCCCAGGTCCTGAGTTCAAGTCTCATAACTGGCACCAGGAATAAACAAATTTTTTAAATGTCTTAAATATATAGTGATAGAAAAGCAAGAGGACAAGAGTGGGAAAAGAAAGAGGACAAGGCCAATGGGACTGGAGAAGAACATAGAGATTGCTAAGCATGAACTCCATTGTTTGAATGGGCAAACAAACAGCCAGGAGACAGAAACAAGGTCACAGAGCTGATGGAGATTCTAGTCTAGCCCATGCTGTCTCCCGTCTCAGTGCAACTGCATTATGGTCAGTTACAGTGCAACCCTGCTGTGCTCAGGACAAGCAGCAAGCCCTACCTCTTCTGTGTACATGCAGACTTCCAGGTTGTGTAGGTTAAGGACCTGGATGGTAAAGTGGATTTTCAGTTCCTGGGTGTCTGGAAAGGAACTCACCAAGGCTAAGTTTATTTCTGCAGAAGAATGCACCATCAGTCAAAAAGCTGGCAAGCAACCGCACAGAGCAGGCAGGCTGGCTGCTCCCTTTTTATCCCAGATCCAGGAGGCCCCACCCCTCTGCTCCCATTGGCTGAGATCAGGCTCATAATGTGGAAAGAGATGTAGATGTAATTAAAATTCAAGGAGCTTCTCAGGTGCTGAGGAAAAGGAAGTTTGTAAGTAAAGTGTACATAACAAGGGCCAAGCCACCTGGCCAAAGCAGGGACACTTCAGAAAAAAACACCTGTAAACCTAGCTACTCAGGAGGCTGAGATCTGAGGATCACAGTTCAAAGCAAGCCTGGACAGGAAAGTCAATGAGAATCTTTATCTCCAATAAACCACCAGAAAACCAGAAGTGGCGTTATGGCTCAAGTGGTAGAGCTCTCACCTTGAGCTGAAGAGCTCAGAGACAGCACCCAGGCTCAGAGTTAAAGACCCATAGTGGACAAAATGGAAAAAGAAAAGAAAAATCGCTCAATATTAACAGAAATGAAGAAAACTCCTTTGATAGAAAAGACTTTTTCTCACATTAGTGCTAATAGCACATGTCTCTAATTCTAGCCACTCAAGAGGCTGAGATCTGAGGATCAAGGTTGAAAACCAGCCAGGGCAGACAAATCCATGGAAAATTTCTCTCTAATTAACCAGAAAAAGGTCAAAATTGAAGGGGTCAGTCGAATGGTGGGTAAAGCACTAGTCTAGAGCAAAACAAGCTAAGCAAGAGCATGTGGTTCAGAGTTCAAGCCTCATTGCCAGCATAAGCATATTTCTTTGTCTGCACATTTAATAGATCTTTGGAGGAGAGAAGGGTGAAGGGCAAAGTCTGAGTTGCAAGTAGCCTGCTTCATGCTATAACAAAGCCTGATCCTTGGTCCTATGTGTGTGGATGTCCTTGAGCTGCAGGATGAAGTGGGCCACAATGGTCACCTGTGTGTACAGACGTGTGGTGCACGCCATAGGAAATGCATTGCTTCTGCCCTTCTACGTGATGTCTCTGCATTTCCAAAAGATCAGAAACAAAGGGAAGATGACAGGAGCAGAGAGAGAGAGAGAGAGAGAGAGAGAGAGAGAGAGAGAGAGAGAGAGAGAGAGAGAGAGAGAGAGAGAGAGAGAGAGAGAGAGAGAGAGAGGAAGAGCGAGCACTGCAGAAACAATGCCTGAGATGCAGAACATTAAAAGGCAAGTCATATAAACCAGCAAACCTGCACCACCACAGCCATAAAACACCCACGCCTGCCATCATACACAGCCATGCACCCCACCTGGCCGCACTGCTCCACATTCTGAACCAGGCTGTTCTAGAGCCCATGTTATAGTTCCATGGAGAGTGTGAACCCATACTTAGCCAGAACCTGATTGCTTTCCTCCTCCTCCTCCTCCCCTCCCTCCTCCTGCCACCCAGGGTAGGCCCCACATGCTGAGATGGGAAGGAAAGAGGAAAGCAGCCTTGGTCTGTCACCTTTATGATTTTCCTAGACAACAGGACAACAGCACTTGGAATTTCCTACCATCCAT
>NW_027204750.1:0-21131 GCF_024711535.1 Dipodomys merriami | reverse complement strand
ATACTCAGGGATGTGGGCTTCTTCAGATCCGCTTTTGGCTTCTCCTTTTGCTGAGGGGTCTCTTTCACTGCTCTCTTTTCGCTTTGAAGAAAACCTGTTTTAGGGGGGAGATAGGAAGGGAAAAATACAAATTGAATCAATAGGGATACAGTGAGATGAGATGTACAACACGCTATGGCGAAAAACAAACTTTACAACTTTTGAAGCAGGGTGGTGGTGGGGTTCAAATGGAGAGGTGGGGAGGTGAAATGGGGAGGTGGGGGTGAAATGGGGAGGTGGGGGTGAAATGGGGAGGTGAGTTGAATTGGGGGGAGTCTGGGTGGAGGAAGTGTAGTCGTGGAGATGGGAGGGCAGTGATGGTAGGGGAAAAACAAAGGAGGAGGCAACAATGCTCATGTAATTATAACCCCTCTGTACGGTATTTTCACAAGAAAAAACTTATCTTTAAAAAAAAAATTTCTGCTCTCGAATTCTTTAAAGAAAACAAACCTGAGGGGCTGGGGGTTTAGCCCAGCTGAAGGGCGCCCTGAAGAATGTAATGAGCACCCTGTAAGACTTCTTAAAAGCTGCTTAACTCCTGTAAGAGGGAATAGAAGACTGCCAGGCAGGCAGGATTGACTAAGATGTGGGAAGTGTTCTCATACTCTTCATCTAGAGGGCTAGAAAACATGTTGATCTGCTTGCTGCCTCAAGCAATTCAGAAAGTGGCTTGCATTTTCTAAAACCTAAATCCAAACTTTCAACTTTTCCTTCCCACCAAGAATTCTCCTTCAGGCATCTTCCTACCATAGTGTCTTGGCAGCTTGGAAATGCTCTGCCTCAGAAATGTGGCATCAAGAAGGTGCCCTGTGGTCAGCCAAGCAGATAGGATCTAACTGATTCATCTATATCTCTTAAAATGCTACAGCCCGCTCTGTGTTCTTTGCTCTGTGTTCAATATGTATGCTTAAGTCCACAGCTACGTGCCTGCTCTTTCTAGTAGTCATAGGAGCAGAAGTACAAGGCAGGTTCTTTATATGAAGCAGCCACACACAGCTGTTGGTTTCATAACCATCCACTGAGGTGGGTTTGCATAAGGGAACCAAGGCAATATGTGAATAAGCTCATAAGCTTATTGTTTTTTTTTTTTTGGTCCGGTCGTGGGGCCTGAACTCTGGGCCTGGGCGCTGTCCCTCAGCTCTTCAGCTCAAGGCTAGCACTCTACCACTTGAGCCACAGCACCACTTCCTGCTTTTTTCTTATGTGGTGCTGAGGAATCGAACCCAGGGCCTCGAGCATGCAAGGCAAGTGCTCTCCCACTGAGCCACCTTCCCAGCCACTAAGCTCATAAGCTTATAAGCCTCCATTCCAAAGAGTGAGCTGCTGACAATAAATTCTGTCTGGGAATGGATTCTGTAGGAGTTAGAATCTTTTCTCTCAAAGTGATTGCTTGAACTAAAGCAACTAAGAGTAGCCATCTTACAAAAAGCTATTTTAACTAAAGTATATCCTGTTACTAGAATGGTTCTAGGGACTTTTTAGGCATGGATTAACTCATAGAGCACAAGCTAAGATTTTTCTAAAAATTTGTGGCCTGGTTGTCCTGGTTTAGTTGTTTGCTCTGAAACTGTTAACCCCTTTGAAAATAGCCAGCTGAGCTTCAAAATTGACAATTGAACAAGACTGTGAGCACAACTTCTGATCAAGAAAAGTAGTAGCTCATTAAGGGTAAAACCTGTTCAGAATCCCACTCAGCACTCTGGAACTGCATGTCCACCCCCTCCCCAATGCCACACCGGCCTAGCCTGGCACATACACAACCCAAGCCTTGGGCTGGCAGGGGTGTGCTTGTGAGAGGCCCGCCAGCCACACAGATGCGAGAGTGGAGAGAGAGCAAGGGGAAGGAGGAGGCCCCACCCCAAAAGGATGGATGGGAAGGGGACCGCCCCCAATCCCCACCCCACTGGTATGGGAAGGGCTCAGGACAATTGCCTGCCCATGTGGGGGTGGGGGTGAAAAGACAAACCCTTGTGTGGAGGGCTGACTTTCAATAGATTGCAGCGAGTGAGCTGCTCTCCTACTTATGAAACCCCGACTCAGAAGCAGATCGTCTATGAATGGCTTTGTGCCAGGTTCCACACAAAGGTGCATTGCATGACAGGAGGGAGGCAGTGCCCTTTCCAGCCTCACCCTGTTTCCCAGGATGAGAGTCTTTCAGCACTGGACCCCAGTCCCAACGCGCAGTGGTGGGGCAACGACCCCGTGTGGACGCCGGGCTGGTTGCTTAATTGGCTTCCTGTCAGTAACAATTTGGGGACTTGTCCAGGATCCTTGTTACTCAAGGGGATCCTGGGAATCCCTCAGGAGGAGACACATCCTACCTTGTTGAGGTAGCTCAAGCTTGGTTAAACACCCTCCCATGTGGTTAATGATGAACCCAAGATGGAAAGTTTATCAGCCATGTCAGGAAGGGGCCCAAGGAAACACCCAATAAAAAGTAACCTCATGCATTGACCATGAGAAGAAAAATTGGACTAGAGTTTAGTACCTTGTTGGTGAGAATTTTCATGGGCTGAGTGTGTCTTACGCACAAAGAGAATTTGAGTCTTGACCTGCGTGTTCATTCTCTGGCCCAAGAAAAAAATGTGGGAGCTGGAGGAAGACATACTTGACAAATCCCAATAAGGGGAGAGTTGAATATGAAAGGGTTGCACAAGAAACTTACAATAGGGAGGATTAAGTGCACCCAAAACTGAAATCACAAGAGACCTGCTAAAATGGGGAATAAGAATTGTAGACCTAAGGAACCCAAGAAAAATGGATCCATAGACCTGCTCCTGATAATCCACTGGAAGAATGTTGAAAAATGTCTGAGAACACTATGAATGATTTTCATTTTTGAGCTCTAGAATATGCACTTGTCCAAACAAAAACTTGTGTATATGTGCTTGCATGTTTGTGTTAAATCCTATATCCGGAAGGGAGAACTCAAAATATCCTACTCACTAAACTCCTTCAGCTGACCCACTTTGACTCTGAGGCTTGGATGGATCCTCTAGCTGATCCACAGATGTATGGCATTGGAAACTGTTTCAGAAGCAGACTTTCAGGGTAGACTTAAAATTTAGGTCAAAAGCCAGGTGCCAATGGCTTGCATCTGTAATCCTACCTACTCAGGATCTGAGGGTTGGGGTTCAAAACCAGCCCAGGCAGGAAAGCCCTTGAGACTCTTGTCTCCAATTAACCACCAGAAAACTGGGAGTGGTTCTGTGGCTCAAGTGGTAGGGCATTTGCCTTGAGCTAAAGAGCTCAGAGACAGCACCCAGGCCCAGAGTTCAAGTCCCACAACCAACAACAAGAAAAATGCTTGGGTGAAATGGATTAAATATTCTGTCCACCATTACTGTTAAGATTGTGTGGCACAAAGGCCAGAAAAACAAGTGGTCCACTTCCCACTGTGATGAACCTCTGACCCCCAAGGGCATGTGGTGCATGATCTGTTGGTCAAACACGGCCTGGGGAAACTTGTAAGACCCTGCTGTTCCTGTTCGCAAGAGTAAGGATCTAAGACAAAAACCCCATCTTCCCAAGGCCAACTATACCCCTTGCCTCTCTAGGTTGGGGGGACAATTGGCATTTCTGGGAAACTTATCAGGATGAGTGAAGGCCGATCCTGTGAAGAGATGAGCAGTATGCACTAACCATAGCCAGGGGAAATGTCTGATGGTATTGTGGAGGACCAGAGTTTGAGACCTTCCTGGCCAACTATAGAAGAACCTGTGCTTTGGTTCAATTGGCCATCCCTTTCACCCTAGCATTTCACCTACCTGTCCATTCTCAAACATTTTATACTACTAAGGAGAGAGCCCTTCCCTAGTGGGTCATTCATATCTCATATTTTCATGGGTGCTATTCAGGATTCCCCAAAAGTTTCCAAAAAGTTCAAAGCCAGAAACCAAATAGCAGCTTATGAATCAGTTTTATTCTGATGATTACTATAAATAAAAAATGTAGTTTGGGGGCTGGTAAACTATTTAACTAGCATTCATATGAAGTCCTGGGTTTTATTCCTCAGCACCACATAAACAGAAGAGGCTGGAAGTGGCACTGTGGCTCAACTGGTAGAGCACTAGCCTTCAGCAAAAGAAGCTGAGGGACAGTGCCCAGGCCCTGAGTTCAAGCCCCAGGACTGGCAAAAAAAGAGGGTTGTTAAAAGATTTTTTTAAGCCATAAACTAAACGCTCTAGTAGGATAGCATGGGAAAATTAGTTCTAGAAATGTTATCTGAAAAGGGAAGAGTTCATGTGGTGATTGGAGGCCAAAGCTGCACAAAGGCCTTAGAACAATTGAACATTGGCAACTAAGTTAACTAAAAACTCAGATGAAGTGCTGGGAAGTTGACCCAGTGGTAGAGTGCTTGCCTTGCATGCATGAGGACCTGGGTTCGATTCTTCAGCACCATGTAAGCAGAAAAAGCCAGAAGTGGCGCTGTGGCTCAAGTGGTAGAGCGCTAGCCT
The DNA here is from genome assembly GCF_024711535.1 of Dipodomys merriami. NCBI lineage: Eukaryota > Metazoa > Chordata > Mammalia > Rodentia > Heteromyidae > Dipodomys > Dipodomys merriami. The sequence goes on along the minus strand of NW_027204750.1, from coordinate 16,635 downwards.
TGAGCTGAAGGGCTGAGTGACAATGCCCAGCCCCAGAGTTCAGGCCTCACAACCGACAAAAAAAGGGAAAATATTAAAAACCAGGATAACAACAGATGGCTGGAGGGGATGTGGACAGAAGGGAACCTTACTGCATTGTTGGAGGGAGTGTAAACTTGTTCAACCACTTTGGAAAGTAGTATGGAGGTTCCTCAAAAGACTCCACATAGAGCTCCCCTATGACACAGCAATTCCGCTTTTGGGCATTTACCCAAATGTTTACAAACAAGACCACACTAAAGCTACCAGCACGATTATATTTATTGCAGCATTATTTACCAAAGCTAATATATGGAATCAACCCAGATGCCCCTCAGTAGATGAATGGATCAAGAAAATGTGGTATATATACACAATGGAATTCTATGCCTCCATCAGAAAGAATGACATTGCCCCATTTGTTAAGAAATGGAAAGACTTGGAAAGAAATTATATTAAGTGAAGTAAGCCACGCCCAAAGAAACATAGGTCCCATGGTTTCCCTTAGTTTCAATAACTATATGTCTGAGTAAAGCAGAAAAGGTCAGTTAAGTTGATGTTAGGGAAATTAACCCTAAGATATGTATTGAAATGTTTTCTTTTCTTTCATGCGATTATTTCTAACACATAAGATTATTTCTTTGTTGCTTTGTATGTCCCTCCGCCATGGTATAACCCCTGATTTCACTGTATTTGATATTATAATTTGTGGTGGGGAAGGGAAAAAACAAATCGTTTAAATAGAGACACAGGTGGACCCATTGAAATATTGAGATGTACAAGTCGTTATGTCGAAAACGAACTTTACAACTTTGGTGGGGGGGGTGAGGAGAGGAAGGTGGTGGGTGGAGGGAGGATGTGATGGGAAGGGAAACCAAAGGAGGAGGCTACAATGGTTGATAAGAAATGTACTCATTATCTTGCCCATGTAATTGTAAACCCCTCTGTACAGTATTTCCACAATAAAAAAGAAAGAAAAGAAAATAGAAGTAACAATAAAAAATAAAAAAGGTGTTGGTTGCTCACACCTGTAATACTAGCTACTCAGGAGGCTAAAATCTGAGGATCACGATTCAAAGCCAAGCTGGGCACGGAAATTCCATGAGACTTTTTGCCAATAAACCACTCAGAAAACCAGAAGTGGTGCTGTGGCTAAAGTGGTAGAGCACTAGCCTTGATCTAAAGGAGAGCACCCAGGCCCAGAGTTCAGCCCCAAGACCTACCAAAAAAAAAAAAAAAAAAAAAAAGCTACACCTAAATGGTTTCCGACAAAGAGGGAAGGAGTCTTGGGGGTTTCTATCTAGCAGGAAAGCAGGTTTCCCTTCTAGTTGGGAGGGGGATTGCCTTCTAGTAAAGAGGGGGCTTCTGATCAAATTGATTCAGTTTCATACTGCCCAAATAAGTGTCTAATGTTTGTCAGGTATTGACTTGTGAAAACATCCTGCATGGGGAACTCCAGTCTTAATGACCTTATGGTGACCATGCTTGGCTCCAGGGCCTCAATCCACCCTCTAGTTAATCCTACAATATGGTTGCCACTTCAGTCTTGGAGCAGACACTGTGTATGACTTCCAATTTTGAGTCTACCAGGACTGAAATTGAAACGGATAAGCGAGGTAAATACTGTGGTGATTCTGTCCACAGTCTAAGTACTGCTATGACTGTGTGGCAGGGAGGCCACACAAGTGGTCCTATTTGTGCTGTCATGGATCTCAGACCCCATGGGCATGAAATGCATGATAAGTCATCAAGACAATTTGGAACAACCTGTTGCTCTTCTCAAAAGGAAGAGTCTATTTCAAAAACCCCTGAAACTGATCAGCTCCATTCTTTCCAGGCCAATTATACCTGGGGAAAATTTGACATTTCTGGGAAACTTACCTGGATGTAGTGAAGGCCAACCCTTTGAGATGAGCAATAAGCACTAATCATAGCCAAGAGAAATATCTGGTGGTATTGCAGAAGACCAATGTAGAAGATATTACTGGCCAACTGGAGTGGAATCTGTGCTTTGGTTCAATTGTCCAACCTGCACCTGACCATTCTCAAATACCTTAGGTAAGAAGAGACTTCATAGTAGATCATTCAAGAATCATATTTACAAATATGGTATTTAGGAGCCCCTAAAATTTTCCCAGAAACCAGAAACAGCAGTTCAAATTAGTTTTATTCTGTTGATCTCCACAATCGATTATTCCAATATATGTTTTTATTTATCAGCAGGGTTTGTAATTGGAAATGCCGCCAAGGGGGGGGGATTAGGGGCCACTGGAAGGATTGAGTGGGAGAAATTATCTCTAAGTATAAGCATCTCCCATTACTTATTCTGAAAACATAGGCACCCATTGTTGGTGAGCCTGTCTGTTAGTGAGCAAGGGTATTTTTCATTTTATTGGAGCTTTGGTTCTGGTTATAGTTTATCTGCTTCTCCCTCTGCAATTTGCTTTTCGCTCTGCAGTCTTTCCTGGAAAAAAGCTGAGCATGAATGACCTCCACTGATGCACTTTTTCATCCTATTTCCATCCATTTCTTTGGCTTTCCCCCACCCTTCAGAAGATACCCTTGTGAATATAACATACATAATTAAAAACATATGTTTTTATTTCAAAGATGAAGTAAGAAAATGTATTTATCACAGCTTTATTTCTCATATTGATTTCTAGAAAGTTTGTCCTGGGATTTACTTTCAATGTGTCTCTCTTGGTAAATGTAACACCATAGTACTTTATAAATAGCAATTAGGTTAAGATAATGCCATCCATTTATGTGTTCCTGTTCACTTTTTTTTTTGTCGGTCATGGCCTTGAACTCTGGGCTTGGTGCTGTCCCTGCACTCTTCAGCTCAAGGCGAGCACTCTACCGCTTGAGCCACAGCACCACTTCCTGTTTTCTAGTGGTTTATTGGAGATATGAGTTTCACGGACTTTCCTGCCTGGGCTGGCTTTGAACCGCAATCCTCAGATCTCAGCCTCCTGAGTAGCTAGGATTACAGGCATGAGCCACCAGCACCCGGCTCCTGCTCACTTTTTGTCTGGCCATTCTATCAGTACAAGGATTAGTTCTCCAGTAGTAAAGGTAGATTAAAAAAATTGTATGGCCTTTTAAACGTGTCCTTGGAGACTTTGCTTTTCAGCATAAAACTTTTACTATTGAGATATATGACCTGTTCATTATCAATGGTCTGTGGTGTGTTCATACAATTTCTGCTGATGTTTATTCCATTTCATATTATCATTACTTGCATTGTTCATTACTGATTTTGCTTATGTTATCTTTGTATTTATTTTTATATTTAGTGTATGTCTCTTTTGATACATATCATAGGGAAACCATATTATTAATGACTAAGTTAAAATAGAAGCATACATTTCTACTTTGATATTTCCTTCTCCCATTGTATAGATTACAACACAGCAAGCTCTAGATATTTTATGTAAAACAAAAACATACATACAGGAAAATGAAATTCCAGACTTGGTGTTCTCATGATTACTTGATGTAAATGTACCCTTATAAAAGCTGTTGTCATTTGATGATGTAGCTGTGGACTTCAGCTGGGAGGAGTGGCAGGACCTGGACATTGCTCAGAGTACCTGGTATGGGGATATAATGATGGAGATCTACAGTAACCTGGTGTTCTTGGGTGATCAAATGTCACATTAACTTGCTAGGGTCAAGTGGTTCATTTTTAGTATATATGTGAATATTTATCAAACTTTCAATTCTATTAGACATGAGTCCAGTCTGTAAGAAGTTTAATTTCTTTCTAAAGACAACTTCAACTTGATGATATAACTCCTGAGGCAATTTTATTCTCATTCTTCAAGAATACAAACCAGCAGGTTGACAAAAGTTCTAAACTATGTTCCACGGACAGGAGACTGTCTTCCCAAACCTGAGGTAATTTTTGTATGTTGATTACAATCTAGGATAGAATGTATATCACTATTGGAAGTATGCTTTGTAAATCACCAATTTAAAGTGGGTATTTATAATCCAAACCTGGCACTGGGTACAGTTTTTCATACCTGTAATCCTAGCTATTCAGGTGGCTGAAATCTGAGGATTTTGGTTTGAAGCCAGCAATGGCCAAAAATTCCACATAAGACTCTTATCTCCAATTACTCTTCAAAAACTGGAAGTGGGCCGAGTGCCAGTGGCTCATGGTTGTAATCCTAGCTACTCAGGAGACTGAGATCTGAGGTTTGTGGTTCAAAGCCAACCTGGGCAGGAAAGTCTGTGAAATTCTCATTTACAATAAACTGCTATAAAACCAGAAGCAGTGCTGTGACTCAAATGGTAGAGCACTAGCCTTGAGCTGAAGCACTGAGGGAGAATTCCCAGGCTCAGAGTGCAAGACCCACAACCAATAAAAGAAAAAAAACAAAACTGGAGTAGAACTGGGACTCAAAACTGGTAGAATGCTAGCCTTGAATGAAAGAGCTGATTTCAAGCCACACAACCAGCAAAATAGATCCAAGTCTGGGAGCCAAGGATCCAGTGAGCAATGAGAAATATGATTTAGGAACAACATTCTGAACAGGATATCTGAGATCTTAGACCAATGATTACCCAGCATGAGCAACGGTTCTCCACTACTTCTTATTAACAGGGCACTGTGTTCCTAAGTCTAAATTGATTGTCATTTGGAGCATGGTGCAGAACCATGGATAGGAGTAGCCTCAGACAAGAATTTCACAGGTGAGTTAATTCATCTGGGATAGTGATGTTGGAGCCTGAGCCCAGTTGATAAGTTAATCTTGTGTTATACTGAGCAATAATGTTTGTAATTCCCCTGAGTCCTGTTTGTGGGAGAGAACTAGGTGATCCTTTGTCTCAAATACTTATGAATTAATACTTTATATGGAGACATACTGAACTCTATGTGGCAGTAGAGTTCAAGTTAGGAATTCTCTTTCTTTTTGTGGAAATCATACTGAAACAAAAGAAAGAAAATTCAAATGTAGAAAATGAGATTTCATTTTCTTTGAAGCTAGGACTATGCAGGTATAGTAATTGAATACACCAGAGCTGCTCTCATATGATAAGGAAAGTAGCAATTGGTGATGCACTGAGACTGAGAGTTAGACCAATGCTTTTAGTCTACAGAGAATGATTGAGTAGGAGGTGAGCTGGCATATTTTTGGTCTTCCATGGTTGTGAGGGGATGGAATGCCAGAAAAGGAAATCTGAAGAGACTTTGTCTAAGATGGGGAGAAATGAATTTTAAAATTCCCACAGATACCCAAAGTAATTCTTAGTGAGAATTTAGAATTGAAGAGATGTAATTATAAATCCTTGCTCTCAGGAAACATTACTGCTTAAGCAAAAGCTAAAGGGATGCCTAAAACATCCTATGTTCTCCAAATCTACAAAATCAGAGAAGTCCAATGAGCATAAGCAATGTACAAAAGCTGCCTCTCAGAAGTCAGACCTGAAGAGAAGACACAGAAGAGAAACCCTATGAAAATGAGGAATGTAAGAAATTTTCCACCCATAAGTCAGCTCTTAGCATGCATCAGAGAACTGACACAGAAGAGACACCTCTGAATGTGGCTTAGACACTTGGCCAAGCTTTCTGGGGTCCTGAAGCCCCCACACAGGCCCCGTGGCCTGAACAGCAGAATCTAAGCCTCTGGATTGGCCACTCACGTGGGTAGGAATGAATTACCCAGTGTTGGATGGGCAGAAGTTACAGCACTTGATTAGGAGAAAGTTACCTTGGTGGTCCTCTCGTGATTCCATTGTAGGACCATGGGCTAAGGCCCAGAGCAGCTGGTCAGTACCCTGTCTGAAGTGGAGGGGGAACATATCTACTGGGGAACCTATCCCAGGTTTTGTGCACCAAATGTAAGAATCTGTCATGACCATCACAGGGGACCACAGGGATGCAGGCACAGGAGAAAGATTATTAGAGGGGCTATATCTGTTGTAAGGTAAATCATCCAAAAGCCACATTTTAAAAAATAGAGTATTGGAGTCTTTATTATACAGTGAACAGGCTGCAGGCCGCCAGTTGTTACAAAGGCCTACAGCACGCAAATACACATAACCCAGCTAGGAAACATGCTAAAGAGGAAAGTAATAACAAGAACAATACCAACAAGCCAATTCAGCTCCAATGGAGAGCTGAATTGGGACTCCATGATGACAGGAGATAAGCCAGGAGACAGGACACATGACAGGATCACAGAGACACAAGTGTCATGGAGTCCAGCGGCTAGGCTGGTCCAGGCCTAAAATATGTTGGCACAGAGGGCAGATCCTCAGAAAATTCCCAGTCCCTGATTCAGTAACCTATCAGCCAAGTGCCTGTCCCTGCCTCCAGGGGTCTGAGCATGTCTATTACTTGCTAGGCAGGTGATGGGGGTGGGGGAAGGTTCCTTCCCCCAGCATGAAGATAAGATGCCAGACCCTACCATCCACCATGTGGCCAATATGGCACTGGCCAGACTTGGCCTCCTTACTTCATATCTCCTCAGGAAAGAGAGCAGTTGGCATCTGCCCCTATCCAGGTTGCAGGAGCGTCTAGAGGAGAAAGTGAGAGCTGAAGTGAAGTAAGTGCTTGCTAGGTAGATCTGAGTGAAGGGATGGAGTGGTCAGCTGCTTGGAAGGAATTCAAGGGCAGGGAGTGAAGTGGATTCTGAGATGGGGCCCAAGCTGGTATGATTCCATTTTGAGCTTTGTCTTTGTTTTAAGAATTTTAGACTTGATAGGCCTAGTTCCTGGAATGAAGAAAATGCATCTGATCCTCCTCCCCTTAACAACCTAACCCACTCTTGATTGTTCAGTTAAAGACTGACCCATAAGGGGCTGGGAAGGTGGCTCAATGGTAGAGCGCTTGCCTTGCATGCCTGAGGCCCTGGGTTTGATTTCTCAGCACCACATAAGCAAAAAGAAAAAAGCCGGAAGTGGCACTGTGGCTAGCCTTGAGCTGAAGAGCTGAGGGACAGTGCCCAGGCCCAGAGTTCAGGCCTCACGACGGGACCAAAAAAAAAAAAAGACAGACCCATAAAACAGGTTGTAATCTGGCTCCAACTGGCAAGCATCACATGCTTATGGTAAACCCTTACTTTTGCACATGCTTACAGTAAACTCTGCCTATTGGCCACCTGTGTGGTCTGGTATGATTGTACAATCCTTTGTGTGTGTTACGATTCCGTTGGTCAGCTGTTCATGACCAGACTCAACCTCATGGATTTTGCCTTTAAAAACCAAAGAATGGGGGCCGCTTGGGGGGGCCGCTTGGGGTTGCAGTATCAGCTCCCGCAGTTGCTTCAGCCCTGACTGGTCCGTGTAGGAACCTTCTCAATAAAGTTACTTCTTTGTTAACAACTTCCTTGTGGTGGGCTCTGTCACTCTGGACGATTAGGTGGGCTTGCCTGCCTGAGTAGGCCTCCTACTATAGGAGGCCCCGGGTCTAGGTTGAGCTGAGGACCAAATGTGTGGATAATACTAACAGATACCAGTTATGCATTTTCCTGAATTGTTAGTGGCAAGAGATATTTTTGCCAAGCTTACTCCTGCAGATGACTAAGATTTAAGACAAACTTTTAAGCAAATTATCTTAGCTTGGCAATATTTTTCCAGGGTCAGCTGCTTGTGACCTGGCTCAACCTCATATTAGCATATTAAATACTTCTATTGAAGAATGCTGGGTGGGGATTCCCTGGAGCCCACCCAGTAACTGACTCTACTTTTTGTCCCAATTGTCTAGAGCATTTTACATATCAATTGACCTTTGAATACCTTCACTTGGATGAAGCTACTCTCTCTACTCACCTGGCAACCTGACTTTCTTTTGCCAATTTTAGCAGGGAGCACTTTACAATTTTTAAGCTGCTAAGATTAGCTAGTTGTTTTGAACCAGGTCCTCAGCTTCTGGCACACTCTCAACTGCCTCCTGGCAGAGTAGGACACAGCACATAGCAGGATCTGCTTTCCCCCATAGAGAAGACACAAGACCAAACACAACAATAGGCTCAAGACCAAGACAAACACAGAAAAAAGCCAGCTAAGGTCAGGCAAACCCCAACACAAACATATCCAGAATTTTCTTCTGTATGAGAGCACTTTTGGTGGGACTTGATCCACAGATCTTCCCACTAGAGGCTGCAGAATTCTCCACAGAATGAGAGTCTGTTGAGTGAGTGACTCCCATTCAGGGCCACCAAAACATCTCAGCACCCATCAATGGGAGAGCACATCACCCAATACCACTTCAGTTTACAGATGGACTGTGTGGTCTCAGGTTTCAGAAAAATACATAAACAAAATATAGGACAAAGAAACAGTTCCAGAAGATTTTTTTTAAATTTTTTTTGGGTGGTCTGGTCATGGGGCCTGAAATCTGGGTCTGGGCGCTGTCCCTCAGCTCTTCAGCCCAAGGCTAGTGCTCTACCACTTGAGCCACAGCACTACTTCTGGCTTTTTTCTTTTTGCTTATGTGGTGCTGAGGAATTGAACCCAGGGCCTCATGCATGCAAGGCAAATGCTCTACCACAGCCACCTTCCCAGCCTCTTCCAGAAGATTTCTAAGCCACTCCAAATAGATGTTTGGATGAAATTTCAAGCATTGATGAGTTGGCTGTCAGAGTGGTGGAAAGACTACTGGGCCCTAGAACTTCACAGGGGGGCATATCTTTCCTATATGGGTTTCCTTCCCTTGGCAGCTGACCCACCAAGACCATCTGCCAGTGGCTTCAAGGAACCCAGATGCCCTCCTTGGCACTGGGATCCGCAATGAGACCCCATTTTTTGTAAGGTGAAATGATCCCAGAAGGCACATTTTGGAAGATGGGATATTGGAGTCTTTATTACACCACTAGCAGTCAGCAGGCAGCCCATTGTTATGACGGCCTACAGGCCCCCAAATACACATAACATGGCTAGGAAATAGGCCAGAGAGAAATGAAAAAAAAAAAACCAAAACAATACCAACAAACCAATTCACCTCCCATGGAGAGCTGAATTGGGATACCATGATGACTGGAGATGAGCCAGGAGACAGGACACAGTACACAATCATGGAGACACATGTGGTATGGCCTAAAGAAGGTTCTAATAGGGGGCAGGCCCAACAGAAATTCCTAGTCCCAGGCTGACAGGTTCAGTAAACTATACCTATCAGCCAAGTGCCTGCCCCTGCCTCCAAGGATCATCTGGACAAGCCTTCTCACGGGAGATGGGGCACTTCCAAAAACAGAGAATAGTGTCTCAAGGTGTAGAGTGAAGGACTAAGCTAATTCCATTCTAAAAGCAAGCCATCATTTCCTGTACAACTGGCCTCAGGTTGAACTTAAGGGACAAAACAGTTATTGGAAAAACCAGCTCTCGAAAAGTTATCAGAAAGCCCACAATTGAAACTGCAATTATACCCCTAGCAACCATCAGTTAGACAAGGGTTGAGAAACACAACCCCAGTTACTGGAAAATGGGCGGGATGGTCAGATTCCTGGTAGAAGAGGCTGTAGAGTCAGGGCCACCTAACCCAACCACCAGGAGCCACCTTAAACAGTGAACTCCTGGCCACAACTGATAAACAGTTTAAAAATATATTGTTGCCTGCATTCCTGTGGTCAGTATTATGTATCCCAACTAATGATCTGCTTGCTATGTATGATTTAATGAATCCTGTAACTACTAAGTTGGAAAGCCCCTACCTTTACTGAAAATGATTATACTCCTAAGCAATGAGCCTACCCTGAAATTTGCTCTCAAAATGCTAACCAATTATGTAGAAACTCACGAACCTTAAACTCCCTCCTATATGCTGGAAACCCTATAACAACCCTGCTGAACATGTGGTCGGGGCTCACAACTCTGACACACTACATCATTGACAATTGTGAATCCAGGCTCAAGCTTGCAAATAAACAACTCTTTTGCCATTTGCATTGGTCGTGGTCTCTGGGGGTCGCTTGGGGGTCTCGAGTTCGAGTCTAATATAGAGTACCACCGTTGAGTGGAAAATATCAAGGAGAGACCTCAAATTCTGAGTTCAATCCCCAGTATTGGCAATAATAATAATAATAATAAATATGTTACCAGCTGAACTCCTTTGAATAAATGGGATGTTGTGATTCATACATATAATTCCAGCTATATGAGAGGCCTAAGTAGGAGTACTTCAGTCTGTGAACCAGCCCTTTTTTATAGAACACAGTTTATAGAAGACAGATGGGAAAGTGAATGACTCCCAAATGGCCATGTGTGTGTTTATGTGTGTATTTTTGCCTGTGTCTATGTGTATGTTTCTGTGTCTGTCAGTATGGTGTAAAAATAGAAGAGCCAAGGCTACATGTGACTGACTGCCAATCTCCCTATTTTTTGCTAAGGTTCTATAGAAGAGGCAGTGGAGTGAACAGGGTGACTGGTAGGAATAAGCTAGCAATAGCAAATCTTGCTATGTAAATCCACTGTCTTTTTCTTATAGATGTAGACATGGCCAGTACTTAAAGACTCTGTTGGAAAAAAATAAAATAAATATTGGAATTATGGTAGACCTAGGAAGCCTGAGGTGAGACTCTGAGTGAAACCTCTTTTTCCTAAAGAGAAAAGACTCTTTCAGCTTGCCCCTGAGGGCTCATGCTTTTATTCTTAGCTTCTCCAGAGGCCAAGATTTGAGAATCTTGGTTTGAAGCTAGCCTTGGCAGAAAAGTTAATTGACCACCTAAAAATTGTGAAGTGGAGCTGTAGCTCAAGTGGTAGAGTGCTAGTGTTAGTTAAAAAAATAGCCAGAAGCTGGGTGCCGGTGGCTCACACCTGTAATCCTAGCTACTCAGGAGGCTGAGATCTGAGGATTGCAGTTCAAAGCCTGCACAGGCAGGAAAGTCAGTGAAACTCTTATCTCTAATAAACCACCAGTAAAACCGGAAGTGGCACTGTAGCTCAAGTGGTAGAGCGCTAGCCTTGAGCTGAAGAGCTGAGGGACAGCGCTCAGGCCCAGAGTTCAAGGCCCACGGCTGGCAAAAAATAAAAAATAGCTGGGGGGTCTGGGAAGGTGGCTCAGTGGTAGAGCCCTTGCCTTTCATGAATGAGGCCCTGGGTTCTATTCCTCAGCACCACATAAGAGGGAAAAAAACCCCAGAAGTGGCACTGTGGCTCAAGTAGTAGAGCGCTAGCCTTGAGCTGAAGAGCTGAGGGACAGTGCCCAGGCCCAGAGTTTAGGCCCATGACCAGGCCCACATGCCCCCCAAAATAGCCGGGTGCCAGTGGCTCAAGCCTATAATCCTAGCTATTCAGGAGGCTGAGATCTAAAGATCATGGTTCAAAGCCAGTCTGGGAAGGAAAGTCCATGAAATTCTTATCTACAATAAACCACTAGAAAACTGGAAGTGGTGCAGTGGCTCATGCAGTAGAGCACTGGCTTTGAGCTGAAGAGTCCAGGAACAGCATTCAAGCCCAGAGTTCAAGCCCTATGACCATCACCAACAACAACAAAAAAGATAAAAGGTCAAGGATGACACTCAGGTCCTGAGTTTGGCACAAGAAAGAAAGAGTTCTTTATGAACAATTTCTTTTAATTCAAGCAAACAGTTCAGGCCTTATTAGGGATGACTGGGTTATATAGGATTTGGATTCCTGGTCTTGGTTTACTAAGCACTTCCTGAGGTTACACAAACATGTTTCTAAACTCCTACAGGATGTATTTAATTACTTAACCCTATAATGGCATCCATTTTGGTTCTAGGAATTCCAAACTTAGTTAATATTTCTGTGTATGTATAGATGGAAATGTTTTATTCTAACATTCCATAAAATATTTGATCCTCTATATTATTTTCAAAAGGGTTAAAGAAGTTCCTTCTTTTTTCTGGTCATGGGGCTTGAACTCTGCACATCGGCACTGTACTTCAGCTCTTCATCTCAAGGCAAGTGCTCTACTGCTTGAGCCACAGCACCACCTTCAGTTTTCTGGTGGTTAATTGGAGATAAGAGTCTCACAAACCTTTGTGTCTGGGCTGGCTTTGAACCATGATACTCAGTTCTCAGCCTCATGAGTAGCTAGGATTACAGTCATGAACCATTGGTCCCCGACAGTATTTTATTTTGTAAAAGCCATTTTTCTTGAGCCCAACCTCTAAAAGTATTATTCTTTTATTCACCAAAAATAAGAATTCTAACTGTGCACTGTGCAGTATTAAAGCCATCCTCTGAGACATTTAAAATTTTTTATTTTATTATTTTTTTTGGGTCCGGTCATGGGGCCTGAACTCTGGGCCTGGGCACGGTCCCTCAGCTCTTCAGTTCAGGGCTAGCCCTCTACCACTTGAGCCACAGCGCCACTGCCGGCTTTTTTCTTTTTGCTTATGTGGTGCTGAGGAATTGAACCCAGGGCCTCAGGCATGCAAGGCAAGTGCTCTACCACTGAGCTACCTTCTCAGCCCTCTGAGACATTTAAAATTTTTTAAACAAAAATGGATAAAATGTAATAGTATGTGGTGAGATCTTCTGGGTAGCTAATTTTCCCTTTTTTATTTTCTGAATTTGATTTTTTAAAGTAGTATGGGCATGCTCCACAATGCCCTGTCCTTGTGGATTATAGGGGATACCCATGGTAAGAGTAATATGTAGTTGTGAGCACAATGTTTTAAAGGCTTGAGAAATACAAGTAGGACCATTATTAGTTTTAATTTGTAGGGGCAATTCCATAAAGGCAATAGCTCAAATAAATGTTTAGTAACATCTCTATAAGCCTTTCCTATGAGATAGGAGGCAAGAAGTAATCTAGAGTAAGTATCTAAAGAAACATGAATATAGGACAAGTAGCCAAAAGAGGGAACAGGAGTCACATCCATTTGCCATAGCTGCCCTTGCAGAAGACCCTGTGGGTTAACCCCAATGGTGTGGGAAGCATGTGCAAGTGGATAACGGGCACATTGGTAAACTATTGCACAGGCTTGTTTATGAGTTAATCTAAACTGCTTACAAAGGGCAGCTGCATTTTGATGAAATTTTTGATGGGCCTCAAGTGCTGCATCAACAGGGGATTGAATAAGCATCACAAACTGAGTTAATTTATCAGCAAGGGCATTGCCAAATGTTAAAGATTCAGGTAAAAGAGAATGAGAGCATACATGGCAAATAAATACAGGAGTTGTGTACCATAAAAGTTGCTGTTGGTGGGTAGTAAAAAGATGTAACAATTCCTCATTTGAGGTGGGGATAATGGCATCACAAATGTGTTGTATATCAGAAACAACAAACTGACAATCTGAGTACAAATTTATAGCAAAAGGGTACTGTTGTAAAGCCAAAGTATCAGAAAACACCTCCACCCTTTGTGCAAAAGTGTTATTATATTGTACCTGTATGGTGGAAGGATTACAATACGAGCTCCACCTTTTTATTTTTAGACCCATCAATAAACATATTGGGGACATTAGCAATGGGCTTAGAATAAATAAAGGAAGGGCTGGGGAAATGGCTCAGTGGTAGAGTGCTTGACTTGCATGCATGAGGCTCTGATTCAATTCCTCAGCACCACATAAGCAGAAAAAGTTGGAAGTAGCACTGTGGCTTAAGTGGTAGAGCACTAATCTTGAGCTGAAGAGCTGAGGAACAGTGATCAGGCCCGAGTTTAGGCCCCATGACAGACAAAAAAAAAATAAATAAATAAAGGAGCAGGCAGTAATAAAATGATCTCAGCAAAATGTAATGGTGATGTAGGCAAGTGAAAAAGTACTTGCCCAGAAAAATTGGCCATAGCAATTTGTCATTTTAAGGAGGTCTGTAATAGGCTATTAAACTCCATTCTAGTTATGTGCTAGCCCAAGGCATTAGGCTCACGCCCAGTCAATTGAATAAAATGCCTATGTCCCTTAGAAATAAGTAAGGAAATTGAAGCAATTAAAGGGTTAATAAAATTTATGGAATGCAAGTCCAAAAATATCCATTTAATTGGAGTATCCTGCCAAAGGACAGCAATAGGGAATTTACTAGGATTTAAAATATATAAAACAATTGTTTAGATCTATATGCACAAGTGGGCCTCACCAACTGTACATTTAACAACTTTTTTTAAAGTTGGGTGTGGTACTTGAACTCTTTCTGGGTGCTGTCCCTGAGCTCTTCAGCTCAAAGCTAGTGCTTGAGCCACAGTGACACTTCCAGCTTTTGTTTGCTTATGTGGTGCTGAGGAATCGAACCCAGGGCCTCATGAATGCAAGGCAAGCACTCTACCACTGAGCCACATTCCCAGCCCCCATTTAACAACTTTTAGGGCTTTAACAGCTTTAGGCGTTGGGGAGGCTGAGTTAGAGTCATCCTGTAAAATCTGAAAAAGAGATTGTAACTGCTTTGAATTAATTTGTAATGAGGGGAGAATCCAATTGATGTCCCCCAATAACTTTTGAAAATCACTCAGTGTTTGTAATTGCTCAGTCCTTATTTTTAGTTCTTGGAGAGTAACTTTGCTGTGGAAAATGTGATACCCTAGATATGAAAGGGGATATTGTCTCTGAACATTTCAGGGGCCATAATCAGTTTGTACAGCCATAAAGACTGTTGCATATATTAAAAAATAAGATCAGCTTGTTTTTTATTTGATACTCCAATCAGGATATCATACATGTAATGGATTATATAGGCAGAGGGGTACTTTTTACATGGGCTGTATGGCTTTGTACACAGAGGGTTGGTATTCCATGGGGCTGTTGGCCATTTTCTGGGGCAGCACTGTCCATTTATATTTGTCATAGGGCTTAATCATATTGATGCTGAGAACAGAAAAAGCAAATATTTTCCCATTCCCTGTATAAAGAAGTATGGTTAAAAAAATAAAAAAAACAACAATCCTTTCAATCAAATACCATAGAGAAAAAGATAATGGAATAGCTGTTGGTGAGGGCAAGCCAGGTTGCAAGGCACCTATAGGAAACAGCTTTATTATTCTCTCACAAGTCCTGAAGAAGTCTCCATTTCCCTGGTTTTTTAAAAAATAATAAAGACAGGGATATTTCAGGAACTAGTGGAAGGTTTAATGGGGCCTTGTGACAATGGTTTATGAACTAGACCCTTGGCAGCTTTAAGTTTTTTAGTTTTTTTAGGCAAGGGCCACTCAATGACCCATAGAGGTGTTGAGGTCTTTCAATGTATAGGTTTTGCATGTAGAGCTGCCATTATCAGTGAGGCCCTGTGGAAAACCTAAGCCCTGTCTGTCTGGGTTTGCAACAGGCTGGTAAGGTTTGAACCTTCCTTTCCCTCGTGGAACATTTTATCATACCCTTGATTAAGCATTTGTTGAGTAACAACTGGGCTGGGACTGTTGATGGAAGCACCCATCAGAGACAACTCGTTCTGGCCCCACAGATTTACTGGAAGATCAGGCAAAACAAAGGGTTGAAAGACACCCAGATGACCTTCCTTGGTCAGCCACCACAGCATGGCAGAACCTTTTTGAGTAACTTTGGACGTGCCTGTACCCTGCAGCAGGGCGAGGCTATCTTCTTTTGGCCAGGAGGGAGGCCATTGTAGGTCAGATATAACAGAAACATTAGCTCCAGTGCCAATTAGGCCTGTAAAAAGCTTCCCTCCTATGTAGAGTCCAAACTTAAGTTGCTCTTGTCCAATTTTTGAAGTGAAAGGCCTTATCTGTGGAGCCAAAGCCTCTATCTTCCCTGTTAGATTGAAGAGACTTATTAGAAGGAGAAACTAAAGAAAGCAAAATCAATTGAGCAATGGAAGTATGAGCAGGAACAAGCAAGGTTCCTTTTTTTTAAGCCATCCATAATTTTAATCTCTCTGATATAATCATTATCAATACACCAGGGTAAACAATCAGTCCTTTTATAGTCCAGCTAGACTTGCTCAACACCTGTCCCAGGTAGCAAAGGTCCCCGACCCCTTTAGGAATGGCAACTGGAGTTCTCCCCCCCAAATACAGCCTCTGTTGTTTGTCTCCATCTTGTAACACAGGAAAATGTTGGAAATCCCCAGTATCCTCCCACCACATCTTAAGCAGTCAATATAGATGATTGTACTGCGAACATAGGAGTCTGAATTAAGATCAGGTGGTAATTGCCTTCCCCTTTATCATAGGAAAAGTAGCTCTCACAGGGATAGGCATAGGAGTGGTTGTGGCCTTGGAGGATTTTTGTCTTTTTTTCTAGGTTGTGGGGCTTGAACTCTGGGTTTGGGCACTGTCTCTGTGCTCTTCAGCTCAAGGTGAGCACTCTACCACTTGAGCCAAAGCACCACTTCTGGTTTTCTAGTAGTTTATTGGAAATAAGAGTCTCATGGATTTTCCTGCCCAGGCTGGCTTTGAATCATGATCCTCAGATCTCAGCCTCCTGAGTAGCTAGGATTACAGGTGTGAGCCACTGGCACCTGGCTCTTTGTCTTCTTTACAGAGAGTGTCAAAAATCTGAACCAGATTTCTAATGTTTCTAACACTCCCACAGTAGGGCTGACAATCCTCTCTCTCCACATCTGATGTACAAAGGAGGGTCTCTTTATTCTTCCCCTCAGACAAGGATTTTATAGAAATAATTTCAATCTGGTGATTGGGACCAAGACTCTCTCGAATTATATTGCAAACAGAAAATGTCTGAGGAGGGATAGCATGTTTTCCTCTGATTTTTATATGATTTTTAAAATTCTTGATCTACCTTTTGC
>NW_027204748.1:0-21147 GCF_024711535.1 Dipodomys merriami | reverse complement strand
ACACAAGCATACACATATATACATACACACACACAAAGTGGTAATGGATCAAAAAACAACTTTTAAGATTTTTCTCTTGAGACTTGTGGTTTCTATAATTTGAGACCTATGACACCCACTTGTATAGCCTTCAAATGTTACCCTTGGTTAACAGAACAAAGTTGAGAATGAAGAGGGATACTTTGAAAACCCGACCAGAGGCCCCTGCTTCCTCCAGCAAAGATACGCTGTCAAAATAATAATTAAAGCAAGTGAATACAATTAATAATTCTTTAGTGAAGCTCCTCATTCCCCTGGCATGTCTTGAGTACCCATCAGGGCAGATACTGAGATTGCTGAGGAGTCTGAAAAGAAAAATCCACTCCCTGCCTGGAAATGTTTTTGGACTGGCACGTTCAGGATGCAGGACACCGGGGCGCACACACCACTGAGATGTAAAGAGAAAAATAGAAAACATGCAATTCCTATTCTTTTCCCACATCTTGGAAAGTAAGCTTTGCAATATCTAACATCTGGACAGACGTGGAGATTCTTGATCAGCCCCTGGGTGTCGGCCAACAGCCTCACACACAGTACAGAGGGGTCTCACGGGAAAGGAGGGGCCTGCCGCACCCACGCAGCCCCTCCATTACCTCTCCTTTCCAGTGAACTGGGACACACTGTGGTTATGTGGTCATGGTTCAGGGGCTCGATGGATCACATTAGTTCCATCATAGCTTCCTCTCAGTGATTTGTAAAGACAGGGTGTGCTGTGTGACACGGACACCCCCGACTGTCTCTTGGCAAAGTCCAAAGAATCTGATCCTTTTCTCTCTCCTTAGTCTCTCTTCCTCCCTGGTCCTTCCCCTCCCTCCTTCCTTCCTTTCTTTTCTCTCTTTTTTTCTATTTTTCTTTCTTAAAAAAAATGTCCTTTAGCCGGACGCTGGTGGCTCACGCCTGTAATCCTAGCTACTCAGGAGGCTGAGATCTGAGGATCGCGGTTCAAAGCCAGCCCGGGCAGGAGAGACCGTGAGACTCCTATCTCAAATAAACCACCAGAAAACCGGAAGTGGTGCTGTAGCTCAAGTGGTAGGGCGCTCGCCTTGAGCTGAAGAGCTGAGGGGCAGCGCCCAGGCCCAGAGTTCAAGCCCCACGACCGACAAAAAAAAAAAAAAAAGTCCTTTTTTGTGGAGATGGGAGGGAAAAACTGGGAGAGAGTGGGGAAAAGGGTTACATTGTCTTAAAAGAAATGCACTCATTACCTGACTTACATAACTATCACCCCCTCTGTATACCACCTTTATCATAACAATAAAATAAACAATGCCCCTTTTCTTCAGATGTCCAAAATTCCCAAATGTTAACAGTGACTGTTGGACTGGTCTTAGTTGGAGAGCTGCTCTTCTAAGATCAGATGTGTTCTAGGGAGAGTCCTCTGGAGCCTAGGTTAAGAATGGGTCAGAGGGGGAGGGTGGGAAGGGATGGGAAGGGGAAACAAAGGAGGAGGCTACAATACTTGATAAGAAATGTACTCATTATCTTGCCCATGTAATTGTAACCCCTCTGTACAGTATTTTCACAATAAAAAATAAATAAAAATTAAAAAAAAAAAAGAATGGGTCAGAGGGAGGGAGTGGAAGAGCTAAGACATCTAAGGGGCAGAGTCTGGCAGGGGCCGCATGCACAGGTGTGAAGAGATGGTGGGGGTAGGGCAGAGGAAGGAGGCTGGCACTAGCCACAGACTGATGGAACTTGGTATTTCCCAAGAAAATGGGAAGGACATGGGGATGAAGGGCATCCCGGGGCAGCACCGAGCTGAAATGGAAAAAGATGGAGACAGTGGAGCCCAGGAGATAGGAGGAGATACAAGGGTGGGAAGGGGGTGTGGTCAAGCACCCACACTGCTATGGTAACCCAGCCCAGCATGTGGTTTCACTTGGTAAGAGTGTGCAACCTGCTTGGGGAGACTTCATTCTGGTGGAATTTGTCATGAGCAGAGTCCTTGTTTATTCCTAATTGTCTCCAACTTATAATTTCTAAGATTTTATTTGAACATCACCATTCCATGTCTCTGAACCATTTCTCCTAAAGCACTCCAACAGAGAGACACACTAAATTCACTGGAACCACTCTCGAATGTCCAGCCATTCAGATGTTTTCATTCAGATGCTGTCATGGTTGACCAGATAAGAGGATGAGAACTACAGTGAAGGATTTCCCCTCTGCCCGGCCCACCCCGTGATCTCAGCCCTCTAGCATCCAGCCCCTTCAGGAACTGACTCTATTCTTTCCACTCTCATTTGTGATCAGTAAAAAACAGATTACTAGTTTTGAAAATTATAAGACTTCTCTAAGGGTTTGTGTATAAATCAGAAAGTCTCCATGCCAAATAGACAACAGAGAATTATGATTACAGCATCTATCTCCCAAGTTTCTCCTCCGAGGTAATAAATGACCTTCCTTCTTGTAAATGTCCCCAGCTTCGGCTCTTACCTCATCATTCCACTATCTGAATAAGAAAAGACTATCAGAGATAGCGAGTTGGGTCCAGCATGCTGGAAAAGACAGCTGATCTGGCTTAAAGTTAGCTTGATAGTTCCAACTCCTGACAGATGACTGAAGGAAAATGCCACCTCAAATCTAGAAATGGAGAGACTTTAGGCAATTCCTACAATATCATCCCTTTCCTCACACTCCAGGAAAAAAGATAAAATAAAAAAGTCAACTGGGTGCTGGGGGGATGGGGAGAGAGGCAGAGGGAGAGGGAGAGAGGGGGGACAGAGAGACAGAGGCTGAGGAGAGAGACACAGAGAGAGCAGCCACACAGATGCAGGTGAGAAGGGAATTCTCCTTCCTATGAGGACTCGGGTCATGAAACACAACAAGGAAGAATCGTGACAGTTGCCGGAGCTCTGGCCTTCTGACACGTGTTCCTACTGCAACCCGCTGCACACGCTGCTGCAGTGTGTTCGTGTTCTCATTCACCCACGCGGCCATGGGAAACCTAGCTCTGTGTCTCCCACAGTCATGCTCTCCAGTTCTGAAGCTCACATGGCAAGGCTAGGGTCAGATTTGCACACCTCACTCGTGGGAGCAGTGAGGAACGCAGTGCAGAGGGAGGACCACCAGGGGGAGCACCGCCCAGGGGGAGCACCGCCCAGGGGGAGGGGCTCCACCTGCACTCAAGTCCCAGCCTCTGCTCCTCATCACTGACAGGCAGAAAACCCAAACACTCTCATGAGCACAATACTAGTATCTAGGCCTATAATATGAATAACACACACGCCTAGAAAATGAGCTTTCCAAAGCGAGAATGGTGTTTTACTACTATAGATTATACAGAAGACCTTCCTATGAAAAGATCTAATTCTCTGTCCTTAAAAAAGCATTCCCATTGAAATAGAAGTGAGAAGCAGTCCCCAGAAGCACACGGGACATGACGAGCAAGGACTGGGCGACATTACCCAACTATCTTCTGAAGAACACAAGCTGGAACTCTGTTGCATGGACGGGCAGGGCTCTCCGCCATGGAATATAAATCTCCCCTTCCCACCTGGCCCCTGTCGGCTGGGGTGTCTTTGTGGTTGGCTGCAGGTGACTTCTATTAATGTGAACTGCAGGAAGGCTAGATGGAACCCCACAGCGCCGAGGCCATGAAGTTGCAGATGAGGTTTCCAGAGATGCACGGCAGTGTGATTCGACCATGTGATTTGTAAGATGGGCTCCCTAGCCCCACGAACCCCAGTTCCAACATCATACCCACAGGAATGCATACCACGCTCAAGACCACCTCCAAACACAGCTCAACCCGAGGAGACGGAAAACAGAATCGAGTTTAAATGTAAATAATGCAGACCCAGCATCAGCCAGGGAGATGGAAATTCAAATATACAAGATACAGGAAGGGCATCTGAAACGGGAGGAGCGGGCTCACGTGGTGGAATGCCTGCCTGATAGCAAGTGAGAAGCTGGTTAAACCCTGGTACCATAACACAGAAAAATAAAAAAGAATAAGCCCGGAGCCAGTGGCTCATGCCTGTAAACCTAGCTACTCAGGAGGCTGAGATCTGAGGATTACAATTCAAAGCCAACCCAGGCAGGAAAGTCTGTGGGACTCTTATCTCCAACTAACCACCAGAAAACCAGAAGTGGCAGTGTGGCTCAAGTGGTAGGTCGCTAGCCTTAGCTGAGGGACAGTGCCCAGGCCCTGAGTTCAAGCCCCAGCACTGGCACAAAAAAAAAAAAATCACTATGAACACACACACACAAAACACAATAACAAAAGAAAAGGCTAGGGCATGCCTCAAGTGGTAGATGCTTGCTCAGCATGTACAGGCTCTGGGTTCAAAACCACTTCCCTCCTTTTCAGTTTCTCCATTTAAATTCTGAGCCATGGAAGATAAGATCCCAAAGGCCATTCGTTGACATGGCTCTGCTTGACCCACACCCCTTCATTTCCGTGCATTCTCTCACAGACCCGTTTCATCAATACCATGAAATATAAGCCCTTGGTGTTTCAGCTTTTAAAGACGTTCAAATCACTCCTCCTCTGGTATCAATAATGCAATGATCAGGCAGGAGGAGTAACAAGAATAGACATGCTGCTTTCAAAGACTGTCCTATTATTCGCCTCTCCTTTGTTTATCCGCTCCCTTTTATCTTTAACATGGCTAGGAATGAGAAAGTAAAGGGCTACTACCCTAAAGCATACTTTATTTTTGTTTTTATTTTTTGCCAGTCCTGGGGCTTGAACCCAGGGCTTGGGCACTGTCCCTGAGCCTCTCTGTGCTCAAGGCTAGCACTCTACCATTTCAGCCAAAGCATCACTTCCAGCTTTTTCTGTGTATATGGTACTGAGGAATGGAGCCCAGGGCTTCATGCTTGCTAAGCAAGCACTCTACCACTAAGCCTGTACTTTTTTTTTTTTTTTTGGTGCCAGACCTAGGGCTTGAACTTAAGACCTGTGCAGTCCTTGAGCTTTTTTGATCAAAGCTAGCACTCCACCACTTCAACCAGAGCTGTATTTCCAGTATGGGTGATTAGTTGGATTTAAGAGTCTCACAAACTTTCCTACTTGGGCTGGCTTGGAACAGTGGTCCTCAGATCTCAGCCTCTTATTCAGCTAGGATTACAGACAGGAGGCACCAGTGCCTGGCTCAAAGCACCCTTTTACCCAGAGCTGATTAACCTGGACAGCTAATCAGTCCACGTGCACTTCTAATGTCTTCCAGTGAAGCTTTGCCAAGGAATGGCACCAGGGCCAGAACCTGTCCCGCAGAGAGAAAAACAAATATGCTGTCAGTGCAAAAGCCCACAGACGCTGCTGTTCTATGCATTGAAATCTTTGGAGGAAAAGGTAATTATTTCAATTACTAAAGAGAATCTTCTTATAGATATGAAAACAGGATTGTCCCCAGTCTCTAGATTCTTTAGAAAATCATTGCATTTAATCTGTCTCAAGTTAGATTCACCCCAAATACAGAGTCCACATAACTTATTTCCATAACAAGAAAAACTTCAGCCTGGTGTCAGTGGCTCACATCTATAATCCTAGCTACTCAGGAGGTTTAACTCTAAGGATCATGGTTTGAAGCCATCCTGGGCAGGAAAGACCAAAAAAAAAGTATTAAAAAATGTCTGCTTTTCAAATACACAGATACAACGAGCAAAAGTATCTAGGACAGTTGTGAAAACATTAAGCTGCCAATGCAAGCCCTGCGCTTCTGCTAGTTCAGGGCAGGGTTCATTTTCCTCCTTCACTGAGTTTCCAAGCTGAGAAGATGAGCTGTAGCTCAGTAATTGAGTGCTTGCCTCCTTGGGAGGGAGAGAGGGAGAGAAGTAGAGAGGGAGAGAGAGAAAGGGAGAGAGAAAGAAGGAAGGAAGGAAGGAAGGAAAGAGAGGGAGAAAGAAAAGAGAGAGAAGGAAGGGAGGGAGGGAGGGAGGGAGGGAGGGGTAGGAAGAGGAGTGATGGAGGGAAGGGGAGAATAGTGTTCTTAAATTTTCTTGAGTAGATTGCCACCATGTGGTGACAACTGGAAAGGCACACAGGGTCCGTTCACTTGCAAGTTCACATTTCTGAACTGTCTTAAACTATGGCTCATGCCTGTAATCCTAGCTACTCAAGAGGCTGAGATTTGAAGATCACAGTTCAAAGCCAGTCCGAGCAGGAAAGTCCACAAGACTTATCTCCAATTAGCCATCAAAAAGCTGGAAAGGGAGCTATGGTTCAAGTGGTAGACAGCCAGCCTTGAGCAAAAAAGCTCAGGGACAACTCCTACACCCTAATTTCATGCTCTATGACTAAGAGACAGACAGACAGACAGACACACACACACACACACACACGCAGACATACAACCAGACTGAACCTGCTCTTCTTTCCACTCTGTCACAGCAACGTGAGAAATGTGTTTTTCCATCACCCTTCATTCTAGTCCAAGACCCCAGTGCATGCATGGAATCTCATGCTGTACTGAACTCTATTCACACTGTGCATTTGTACACACACAGGGTGTGATAAACTTACACCCCTTTCTTTAGAGGAAGCCCCTTGCGGCATCTCTGAGAGCTTCTAGGCATAGCTACACTGTGGATGTGGCCTCCCCTCCCCGTTTGAAGAATGAAACCACGGCGACCCCCACACTTGACTGAGAACCAAGGCTACTAAATGACTGACAGGCAGGTGGCACATCCAGTGTGCCTATGCTAAACAGATGACTCGGAGAGAAAGTCATAATACCAGCTGTTGTCAGATGATCGTATCTACTGTGCTCAAACTCTAGGCTTTAATCAAATAATGTAGTAAATTACTGTAATAAAGTTTCTGATCTTAAATCCCCAGGCCATTCCTAAAAACAAACCCTACTTGGTACTGCATCTGTACTCCTAGGACTTTTGTCAGGGCTATTTCATCAACATTTCCAGGTCAAATTGCTGACATGTTAATTTTCCTTCAGCATCCTGTCCTGAGCTGGTTGAGACATTCATAAAATGAGTCAGGATCCGTCCCTTCTTTCCCATTAGCTGGAGACAAGGTTACATTAGAACAGTCTGCTCTTTGGGTGGTGGAACTCCTCTGAGAAACAACTTGTCTTTTTGTCTGCTTGTTTGGTCAGTGGCTGAGTCAGTGTTTTTAATGGTTACATGGCTATAAAACCCCACCTAAGTCCACTCAGGTCACATGTCTCTAGGAAAGCCTTCACTCCACACACATTTTCACATGTACAATGCTGTAGATACAGTTACTGGGCGCTGGTGGCTCAGGCCTGTAATCCTTGCTATTCAGAAGGCTGAGATCTGAGCATTGCAGCTTGAAGCCAGGTGAGGCATGAAAGTCTGTGAGACTCTTATCTCCAATTAACCACCAACTGGAGCTGAGACTCAAGCGGTTGAACACTAGCCTTGAGCACAAAAGCTCAGGGACAAATGCCCAGGCCCAGAATTCAAGCCCCAGGACTGGAAAAAAAACCAAACAAACCAAAAAACCCTTTCATTCTGTAATTATATTTCCTTGTTCATTCCTATGACTGTTGGTGTTTTGTTTTATTTTGGCTAGCTATGTGTATATTTCCTAGTCTTGCCCATGAATTGTTTTTTTTGACTCTGTGAATAATCTCTCTCTATATATATTTGTGTTTTTAAAAATCTGATTAATATTTGCTGTTTTGGGGTTTTTCTTGGTCGGTTGTGGGGCCTGAACTCTGGGCCTGGGCGTTGTCCCTCAGCTCTTCAGCTCAAGGTGAGCACTCTAGCACTTAAGCCAAAGCACCACTTCTGGTTTTCTGGTGGCTAATTGGAAATAAAAGTCTCATGGACTTTCCTGCCAGGGCTGGCTTTGAACCATGATCCTCAGATCTCAGCTCCCTGAGTAGCTAGGATTACAGGCGTGAGCCACCAGTGCCGGCTGAATATCTGCTTTTTATCATGTATATCCTTTGAGACTTCCTGTTTTTCTTTATCTGTTAACTTCTTTTTTGTATGGTACTGGTACTGGGGGGGACTTGAACTCAGGGCCTGGAGTTAGCCCTTCATTTTAACTAAAGGCTGGTGTTCTACCACTTGAGCCACCGCTCTCCTCCTGACTTTTGGAGATAATCTCACAGAGTTTCCTGCCTCAAGCTAGCTTCAAACCTCAGCCTCCTGAGTGGCTAGGATCCCTTTCTCTAAATCTATAAGTGAACTGCTCAACGTGGCCCTGCTCACCACACTGACCTTGGTTTGCAGCTGAGGTGTCTCCCACGAGGAGCTCATGGTCATGGAGCCTTTTCTCTGGAACAGGCACTGCAGGGCACCTTGCAAAGACCCAGGAGCCCCAATCACCAAGACCTTCTTCCCCTCTAAGGTGACACCTGCCATGGAAACAAAAACCTAACATCACCATCGATGCTTCCCAGCTTTCCTTCCACATAGCATGAACTGAGAGAAAAAATATCCTTTAATAAGTGGAAACAAGAGGTTTATTTCTTTTTAGCTGCTTTTTTTTGTTGTTGTTCTGTTCTGTTTATCTGTCTTTGGGAGTGTAAGTAGGGCACAGAAATGGAGGGACAAAAGGTGAACAAATACAACAGTGTTGCTCACTAGATACTATGTTGAGAATGAACTATACAACTTGTGGGTGGGGATGGGAAAGAAAAAATGGGAGAAAACCAGGGAAGGGGTGACATGGTACAAAAGGAAATATACTCTTTAAAATAACTATAAAAAATGAAAAATTAATAAAATATAAAATTAAGAACAAGAGAAAAAAAAGTGATCTCAGTAATAACCCTGTGGTATGAAATAGAGGTGGAAGCTGGAATCAGTCAAGATTTCCTTTCCATACCTCTTGATTCCAATTCTTATTGCTGACTTTTTTTTTTTTTTCTTTCTTTTTTGCCAGTCCTGGGGCTTGAACTCAGGGTCTCGACACTGTCCCTGAGCTTCTTTTGTTCAAGGCTACACTTGAGCCACAGCACTACTTCCGGCTTCTTCTGTGTGTGTGGTACTGAGGAATCGAACCCAGGGATTCATGCATGCTAGGCACGCACTCTACCACTCAGCCACCTTCCCAGCCTTGCTGACTTTCTTTCTCTACATTTTATTGGCCAAAATTTCCTCTTCGGGAATTTTGGTAAAGTGGCCTGAGCCACCGTGGCCCCCCAGAGGTGGAAGAGCACTGTAGATCTGAGTTAGCTCCAAATTCTAACTGAATGGTTTCTGACCACAAGGGCAGATTCTGCAAGTTAAGCTCTTCTCTGAACTCGACTTTGTGCTTTTGTAATTTTTGTTCGATGGTTGCATGTTTCGGGTTAGGGGGGAGGGATATCTGTCTCTTCTATTCAAACTAGTCTACGTTCCTGAGAATGTTTAAAACTGGCTGCCATTCACCATTACTGACTTCTCTTTTAAAATGATCAAATCAATCTCACTAGTAAATGCCTCCATCCATTCATTTGTATCATGTACTTGTAACTCCCAAACTAAAGGATGAGAATAAAGTCAACATTAAGGACCACTTTCATCCTTTAACTAGAATCTCCCAGAAACAAATTTTTATTTTTAAAATGATCTAAACAAAGCTGGGTTCTGGTGGTTTACTAGTAATCCTAGCTACTCAGGATACTGAGATCTGAGGACAGATTCGAAGCAAGCCTGGGCAGGAAGGTCTATGAGACACTTAGTTCTAATTAATCAGCAAAAAGCTGCAAATGGCAAGTGTGGCTCAAATGGTAGAGCACCAGCCTAGAGTGAAAAAGCCAAGTAAGAACTCAAGGCATGGGTTCAAGCACCAGTACCAAAAGCAAAAAGAAACCAGATCTAAATAACAATATATAGAAAACAGGACTAGAGTGGGGATGTGGTGTTAGGCCTTGAACTCAGGATCGTGTGCTTTACCAGGCAGATGCTCTACCCCCTGAGCCATTGCCTCAGCCTGAAAAATAGCATTTCTGAAGAAGCAACACACCAGACTTTTCAGCGAGTTCGATTGTAGCTCTGGCGACAGGTGACACAAAGCATTCGTGGGCGTCTCCACGGACCAGCTTCCCCAGGTTGATGTCTGTCACTCTGAACCAGAAAACCAGAGAACAGGTCAGTCAAAACCCAGTCAAAGGCATTCAGTGGCCATTCACACGTGATCAGCCTGGTAACATCCGAGTGAGTGTCTGATAGAAAGGATGTGTTCAATGCGTTACAGAGCGGACACAAAGGCCAGCGGCTTCCGGGAGCAGGCCAGGACCGGCCCGAGGCCACACAGCGCTTCATGACTCCCCATGTCCAACAACACCTTCCAGGGCCGACCTCAGGAGGGCACCCCTTCAATCCCCAGTTCAGATCCAGCCCGATCTTACCGATCTCCTTGAAAAACCTAAGGAGTAAAGTAAGTGACCACAAACTCTCCATCATTTCTGTGCCTTTCCTTCCCTTATTGAAACTGGACGAAGCATTAACTTAGGACATCCATGACTGTGCAGCCTGAGCTGATGGTCTCACTCCAGATTAGTAAGGAAAGGAGATACTTAGGAAGGCTTTCTTCATTCCCAATTTTTTTTTTCTTTGTTGGTCCTGAGGCTTGAGCTCATCCTGGGTGCTGTCCCTGAGCCTCGTTGTGCTCAAGGCTAGCACACTACCACCTGAGCCATTGAGCCACTTCTGGCTTTTTTCTTAATAGTTTATTGGAGACAAGAGTCTCACAGATTTTCCTGCCCTGGCTGGCTTCGAACCATGATCCTCAGATCTTAGCCTCCTGAGTAACTAGGATTACAGGTGTGAGCCACTGACCCAGCTTCATTCTCTACTTGTATAAAAGATTTGAAAGTGCGGGCTGGGAAGGTGGCTCAGTGATAGAGCGCTTGCCTTGCAAGCGTGAGACCCTGGGTTCAATTCCTCAGCACCACATAAGCAAAAAGAAAAAAAAAGCCAGAAGTGGCGCTGTGGCTCAAGTGGTAGAGGGCTAGCCTTGAGCTGAAGAGCTGAGGGACAGCACCCAGGCCCAGAGTTCAGGCCCTACAACTGGACCCAAAAAAAAAAAAAATTTTTTTTTTGGAAAGTACACCCTCATACTTTCCTGTCTTGGAGATTTTCTTATAAGACTCCTTCTCCCTTTATAGTGATACTTTTTTTTTTTTAATCTTTTTTTTGGGTCCGTTTGTGGGGCCTGAACTCTGGGCCTGGGCGCTGTTCCTCAGCTCTTCAGCTCAAGGTTAGCGCTCTACCACTTGAGCCACAGCACCACTCCCGGCTTTTTTCTTTTAGCTTATGTGGTGCTGAGGAATCGAACCCAGGGCCTCATGCATGGAAGGCAAGTGCTCTACCACTGAGCCACCTTCCCAGCCCCTCCTTTATAGTGATTCTATTAGAATTTCTTGTTGGAAATTTCTGTGATGAGTGTGTGTGTGTGTGTGTGTGTGTGTGTGTGTGTGTGTGTGTGTGTGTGTGTGTGTGTGTGTGTGTGTGTGTGTGTGTGTGTGTGTGTGTGTGTGTGTGTGTGTGTGTGTGTGTGTGTGTGTGGCCCCTCCTTTATAGTGATTCTATTGGAATTTCTTGTTGGAAATTTCTGTGATGATTTTGTGTGTGTGTGTGTGTGGCCCCTCCTTTATAGTGATTCTATTGGAATTTCTTGTTGGAAATTTCTGTGGTGTGTGTGTGTGTGTGTGTGTGTGTGTGTGTGTGTGTGTGTGTGTGTGTGTGTGTGTGTGTGTGTGTGTGTGTGTGTGTGTGTGTGTGTGTGTGTGTGTGTGTGTGTGTGTGTGTGTGTGTGTGTGTGTGTGTGCGTGCGCGCGCGCGCGCGCGCACTGAACCCAGCCTTATAGATGCCCAGTCCCACAAGAACTTTTTAAGCTATGTTTGGGTCTACCCCCAGCCAGGATAAAGAAAGAGTAAAGCTAGGGGAGCTGGTGGCTCACATTGTAATCACACCTACTCAGGAGGCTGAGATCTGAAGATCCTGGTTCAAAGCTAGCCTGGGCAGACAAATCTGAGATACTCATCTCCAGTTAACCAGCCAAAGGTCAGTAGTGAAGGTATGGCTGAAGTGGTAGAGCGCCAGCAAGTCCACATACACACACCCACATACAGAAGGGGCCATGGTTGCTATAAAGCGGCAGGTTCTCAATGCAGCCCCTGAAGAACACACCAGGCCAGGGATCTCACTGCATGTGTGCTCATCAGCTTGTAGCCCTGAGTACATTGAGCTCATTTTGGCCTCAGTACCAAATAGCTCCATTTTTCCATGTAGGGGAAATGGTGTTTTTAGTCCTCAGGAAATATGCTGGTCCCCCACTGTAGACTGGGGTACATGCTTACATCATCCCACAAGAAGGCTCAGAGAGCAGCACCAGACACACACCTGGCGTTTATCATCCCTACCTGTCCCTGCCTCACATTGTAGCTAAAGATTTGGGTGTCATCAATAAAAGACTTTCTCTCCACAGGTCTGGGTCTAAGAGAAAATATGATACTGCTGGAGAATCAGGTCTCAGGTTTTTTTCCCTTTGGTCTGACACAATTACCTCGGAAAACCTATTTAGTCTGAGGACTGACTACAGACGCCGTAAGACAGAAACGTGTTAAGTAAAAATGCCAGTGTGATATCTTTTCCCACCGCGGCCCATGTACTACAAGTTGTCTGACTTGTGTACCTAGAATCTACAGCCATAAAACTCCTAACATATTCTAAACGATTACTTTTAGCTAATTACTGACATAGCCACACAAATTAGTATTCAGAAAAAACATCAAAGTAGGTAATGACTTTGTATAAAAGTGGATTCTCACACGTTTTCTATGTTCTTACCCATCCACGTCTTTCTCCGGTTTCAGGGCGTTGAGGACTTTGCTGCTAATGGAGTCCTCGGAGATCTGAAGGGCAAGGCCGTGAACTGTGGGGTTCTCATTCATCTTCAATATTTCACTTATGATCTACAGAGGAAAGAAATGAAAGAAATCAGATTTGTGAAAATAAGACACGACAAAGAATTCAATACAAAAGAGTAGTGATCTGCCACCTCAAATAACAACAGTATTGTGTACTCCATATAGATGAGGTTCAAACAGCTACAGACCGCGTGATTCTATGTGCAACTGTCCACTTAACACGGTTTCACTTGTTTTAATTATCTGAAGCCAACTCTGCTCCCAAAATTCCAGTAATAAATAAATTATAAGCTAAAAATTTTTAAAAACCAACACAACTGGGAGAGATAAGGAAAAAGATAACATTGTCCAAAAAGAAATATATCTGTTACCTGACTTACATCACTGTAACCCCTCTGTACATCATTTTTATAATAGAAAGTTTTTTTTAATTTAAAAAATAAATAAAAAAAATTCAGACAAGGCACTAGTGGCTCATGCCTGCAATCTTAGTTACTTAGGAGGCTAAGATCCTGAGGATCATGGCTTGAAAAGTCTCTGAAATAACCAGCCAAAAGCTAGACTGTAGGCATGGCTGAAGTGACAGAGCATCAGCAGAGAGAAAGCAAATCAAAAGAACATAAGACCATGAACTTGAGTCCAAATACTATCCCCCTCAAAACACATCTGTTACTGTTTCTTTCTACTCCTTGTTGAAGACTTTGGGGAAAAACACATCTTGCTTTTCATCTTGCTTATAAAAGCTCAAAAGAAGCTTGTGGTTTGTGGTGACTTTACAGTTCTTACCACTGTACCCAGTGCCAGAAATGAACAAAACCAAATCAGATTCAGCTGAGATGCATGCAGGGCAATTCCCTATCGATGATCACACTTGAACACACGGCCAGTTTCCAGGCAGGAATTGAGCTGCACTGCACTGTTCAGCTCAGCTCAGCCTGTGCACTTCCCACACCAACAACCTCTTCCCAACCCTGGGGACCTCACCAAGCCCCTCGCGCCCGCACAGACTCTGGATCTGAACTGTGTACAGGAAGCACTTCCAAAGCCTGTGATAGTTAAAACCCAGCACGCACCGAGCCAGATTCAGTTCGCATAAAAGTATTGGCTCCGAGGGAGTCTGCCCATGCATAGGCCTCACGGGGAGGAAGCTGTGGGTCACCATTTTTGTGACATTGCCTAGCAAAAAAATATGTAAAACTATAGTTTTTTGACTTAGTAGAGGAAGAGAATGACATGTAGTTCACCACATGAGAAAGAACATTTAAAAAATTTGTTTCATTTTTTTTGTATTCTTTCATTCAAAAATATGTTCTAGGTAAATGCTTTATATCAGTTCTGATTAAGAAAACACAGCTAACTGTGAATAAAAGTGCCCTCATATGCTGGATTTCCTAACAGTGAGAGGAGACTCCTCCAACCAAATGGTAATAATAACGTAATAGTAATCACATGGTAATAATAACATAATAGTAATCACATAGTAATAATGTAACCAAATGGTAATAACATAATAGTAATCACATAGTAATAATATAACCAAATGGTAATAATAACGTAGTAGTAACCAAATAGTAGTAATATAATCTTAGGAGCAGTGACTGGTATGAAAAACAACAAAGCCCACTGAATGGGGTAAAAGGCCAGCAGTGTGAGAAGCAAGCGGGCAGGCAGCAATTCGGAATGAAGGGAGCCACCATCTTTCCCTGTACCTAGGATCTGGAAGAACAAAGAACCAAAACAAAAACAATAATGTAAAAAAAAAAGTCGTACTAACTTAAGGTATTCTTTTTCAACATAGTAATACCACATGAACTTATTTTACCAGATATTTGCCAAAGAAAAACAGGAATAGAGGTAGAAATAGACACAGTGTTAGGGATTAATGTTAATGAATAATAAATGATTCCTTGTTTTGTTTTTAAAAAAGCCAGGGGCCCATGGCTCAAGCCTGTAATCATAGCTACTCAAGGGGCTGAGATCTGAGGACTATGATTTGAAAGCAACTCAGGCAGGGACTCTTTTCCCCAATGAATCACAGAAAAAGGGAAGTAGTGCCATTGCTCAAATGGTAGAGTGCTGGCCTTGAAGAAAAGGAGCTTAGAGTTCAAGCCCCAGGATTAGGGGGGTGGGAATGGGAGTCAAGCTGAGAGGGGTGGTTCACAGCTCAGCATTTGGGAGGCTGAGGCAAGAGGATGGAAAATTGTAGCTTGAAGTACATAGTAAGTCCCTGTCTCAAAAACAAACAAGAAAGGCAAACAATACAACAAAAAAGTAAAAATAAAATGAAATAAAATCCCTGCATTCAGTAGGCTGAGGCAGAAAGATCTCTAGTTCAAGGCCAGCCTGACTACATGGCAAATTCAAGGCCACCTTTCTAAGCCAGCCTTGACTACAGAGCAAGATCTCAAAATAAACAGATACACAGTATATAAATAAATGTCAAGGGCTAGCAAAACCTAAAATAAATAAATAAATAAATAAAAATGCTGTTTTTTAAACTGCAGACTGTGAGTGTCCTGTAAATATACAAGTCATTTTTTTTCTTTCTTTCTTTTTTTTTTTGGTCGGTCGTGGGGCTTGAACTCTGGGCCTGGGCGCTGTCCCTCAGCTCTTCAGCTCAAGGCTAGCGCTCTACCCTTGAGCTACAGCACCACTTCCGGTTTTCTGGTGGTTTATTGGAGATAGGAGTCTCATGGTCTCTCCTGCCCGGGCTGGCTTTGAACCGAGATCCTCAGATCTCAGCCTCCTGAGTAGCTAGGATTACAGGCGTGAGCCACCAGCGCCCGGCACAAGTCTTTTTTTCTGTTACTGTTGATGTCAAAAGTGCTTTACTATGTGTATTTAATAAATCCATGATTTTAAGTGTAAGAATAAGTGAGCCATGGCCTCCTGGTATAAAGACTACATTTCCGGGGGAGGGGGGAGGCTGGGAAGGGATGTGAAGGGTAAACAAAGGAGGAGGCTACAATGCTTGGTAAGAAATGTACGCATTATCCTGCCCATGTAATTGTAACTCCTCTGTACAGTATGTTCACAAATAAAATTAAATTAAATTAAAAAAAAAGACTACATTTCCCACCCTCCCTTGCAGGGTGGCAGGACTGAGGTTGGAGCCAATGAAAAGGGGGCAGAATTGTGACTTTCCCTTAAGGAAAGAGGGTGATGCTTTGCCTTTATCCTTCCCCTTCCTGGCTACAGATCATGCTGAGCTTGATCCGGACCCTGTGATCCAGAAAAAGAGGGAAGTTCTGAACTCTCCCTTCCTTACCCCCACTTCTGTACACTGTAACAAACTGCTTTTCCCCATAAAACTGGACGGGACCCACAGTTTGCCTAAGACAGAGACTATAACCAACAAACCTGCCTCATCAGGGATTACCTGGAGCCCCACTGACCAATCAGAACAAAACCTTTCTTAACCAAACTGGTCAAGCCTCTCTCCTAGATGCCTGAACTTTAGGTTAGCCAAAGCCAGCACACGTCCCCTCCTGAGAACAGGCCAACCTCTGGGAACAAGTCTGATCTATTACCCATCAAGAATCCATTACCCCTTTCCTCAGACCTTTCTTTCTGCCTTGTTTACTCTTCCCTAGAGAGGAAGGCCCCAAGGTCAGAGCACTGTACCTACTAAGATGCAAACAGATGTCCACCCACAGTGAGCTTGCCAGGGTTCTAGTCACCTCACAGCTGTGGTTCAAAACTACACCTTCTTTTATTTAATAATGATGATGATGACAATTCAGAAAAGTCAGGGAAGTCACCAAGTGCCACATGTCTCTACTATCTCTCACATGTCTCTACTCCACATGTCTGGTACTATCTGGGGGCTCACTGGCTGGGTATCTTGGAACCTATTTCCTTTGGGAAAAACTGGGGTGTGGGGGGGAGTTACTAGTAATCCTTCTCTTCTTTAAACAGTTCCTTTCTATTCCTGACAATAATCTTTTCTTTTCTTTTTTTGGTGCTGATTCTGTGGATTGAACTCAGGGCCTCTCACTCCTACGAGTGCTCTACCACTTGAGCCAAACCTCCACTTTCCACTTTTTGCTAATTAATTGGAGAAAGAGTCCCACAGACTTTTCTGCCCAGGCTGGCTTTGAACCTTGATCCTCTGATATCAAGCCTTGTAAGCCATCGGCTTCTGGCTGACAATAATCTCTTTGAACAACTCTCCTTACCAGTTTTGCATTACTCTTGACCCTGGCTGGGACATTGATGTGACAAATAGAACTGACTTCTCTATCTTGGGCTACGAGGTAAACTGCAGTGGGGGAGGGAGGAGCTGAGCCTCCAATGACTACTGCCAAGAATTGCTGACTTCCAAACTGTATTCAAGTTCAAGGGTAGCCTTTTTGTTTTGTCTTTGTAGCTGGTCCTGTTGCACTCAGGTCTTGGGCACTGCCCCTGAGCTTCCGTGCTCAAGGCTAGCACTCTACCACTATGAGCCACAGCTCCATTTCTAGCTATTTTAGTGAATTGGAGATAAAGTGCCTCCCAGATACTTTATCAGCTCAGCCTCCTGAGTAGCTAGGATTTACAGGTATGATGCCTGGCAGAAGTAGTCCATTATTTAGTTAAGATTTTGTTATTTAAGATTCTGTTACACCTTAACAAAATACTAAAAAGCTGGCACTTGTGGTGTCAAGGGGAGGGCCATGGGGAAGGGGTTAGATGAATAGAGAGTGAAGACTGGGTAAATATGGTCATAATATTCAATGTATATGTGTGAAAATAAAATTAGGAAATTGGAGGGGAGGGTGGGGTTGGGAAGGGGGGAGAATGATGAAAGGGGTGACACAGATCAAGATGCATTGTGCTCATAAACGGCCATGTTGGAATGAAACCCTCTACACAACTCCTTAGTAATAATTTTTAAAAATTAATTTAAAGCCAGATGCCGGAGGCTCACACCTGTAATCCCAGCTACTCAGGAGGCTGAGATCTGAGGATAATGGTTCAAAGCCAGCCTGGGCAGGAAAGTCTGTGAGACTCTTATCTCCAATTAACCACCAGAAAACTGGAAGTGGCGCTGTGTTCAAGTGGTAGAGCACTCGCCTTGAGCTGAAGAGCTGAGGGACAGCACCCAGGTCCAGGGTTTAAGCCCCATGACCAACCAAACAAAAAAAAATTAATTTAGAAAAAAAATTGTTACCTGAAGTGTCCATGAATTCTAACCTGCTCTTCAGTGCCACAGCCAGCCGGAGGAAAGCTGGCAGGGAAGACCTAGCCTCGGCGGCAGTACAGGGAACGTGGTCCAGCTCGTCACCAGTGGCGACAGCAGCCACACTGACATGACATTGAGGAAGGTGGTGGCAGAAATTACTAGAACACATGAATAGCAGAGGAAGGGAATCCAGGTGTTTTATATCAGCTGCCTAAGAAGTCCGAGAATGTTAGCGTGGTAAAAGGCACAAAGATCACCTTGTCCTGTTCTGTTGTTGTGTCCAGAAATGCCAAAGAAATGGTCCAAGGTCAAAGACCTTGGCAGGACAGAGCAAGATCAGAGCCAGGTCTCCAGGTAGGCACAGCTCAACAACTCCGCTGGACAATGCTGAATGAACAGCTACATCACCATGTCACGCCAGAACAAATCTTCAGTGAAACATACAGGGAGAAAGACCAGAGAGCAACACAGCAGAATAGACTCTTTCCCCTGAAAATCCAGCCATGAAAAAAATGCTGTCATAATTAGGACATACTCACAGCTCTCCCTACAGAGGAATGATAAATGGAATTACCTCATCTTCTCCACAGTCTGGAGGAAGGCAGACGTAGGTGATGTTCAGACCAGCCTATGAGAGAACACAGGGTTCTCAGTCATGGTAAGAGCATACACTGTGAAGAATTATAATAGAGTTTAAGTCATCAATCCTTACCTCTTCAGCCAAACTCTGGTTGATTTCCTGCATCGAGTTGTCATTGCCTGCCTAAGAGGAGAGGAATAAGAGAACAGAATTATGGGGGAAATACCTTGACACAGCCCGCAAGAGGACATGGGACTAGATTTATGATCACAAATTATCTAATTACAAATTTGATATGGAAAGTGCAGGGGGAAAAAAGAGTCTTATTGCTTGGAAAAAGGTAGCTGGGCGCCAGTGGCTCACACCTATAATCCTAGCTACTCAGGAGGCTGAGATGTGAGGATCGCCGTTCAAAGCCAGCCTGGGTAGGAAAGTCTGTGAGACTCTTATCTCCAATAAACCACCCGAAAACTGGAAGTGGCACTGTGGCTCAAGCGGTAGTACGCTTGCCTTGAGCTGAAGAGCCCAGGGACAGTGCCCACGCCCAGAGTTCAAGCCCCATGACCGATCAAAAAAAAAAAAAGGTGTAAATCACTTGTACTTATGAATATACTAATTTCTAGATGTTTGAATTATATCACAAAAAAAATACACTGGGTGCTGGTGGCTGCTGAGATCTGAGGATTGCAGTTCAAAGTCAGCCTGAGCAGGACTGTGACTCATCTCCAACCACCAAAAAGCTGGAAGCAGAGCTGTGGCTCAACTGGTAGAACACAGCCTTGAGCAAAAAAGATCAGGAAACTCTGAGTTCAAGCCCCAGGATGAGCATACATGCATGCGTGTGTGCACAAGCACAAATGTGCACACACATACATACACAATATATATATTATCCCACACATTATAGGACATATAAAGGCATCATTACAGACAGGCGCTGGTGGCTCATGTCTATAATCCTAGCTACTTAGGAGGCTGAGATCTGAGAATCACAATCAGAAGCCAGCCAGGGCAGAAGGGCAGACAAGGCTATGAGACTCTTATCTCTAGTTAACCACCTTAAAACCAGAAGTGAAGCTGTGGCTCAAAGTGGAAGAGCACTAGCCTTGAGCAAAAGAAAAAAGCTCAGGGATAGAGCCAGGGCCCTGACTTCAAGCCCCACAACCAAAAAGAAAAAGGAAGAAGAATAAGAAAGACATCACCCCACAGGAACATCCATCTAGACACAGGACACCATTTTAAAGACCGTTCTCTGCTGGAAAGCCAAAGTAAGCAAGCAGACTCCCAGGCAGCCCATTTTCCTTGGTCTGTTTTACCTCAGCTTTCTCTGAGGGTTGTGGGGTGTAGATCCCATTACCCCCAAAGAATGTCAGGACCAGGCACACAGCAATACAATCTGAAAGAACCGTTTCAACAGACCTTCAGGCTGCTATTTTTGATCCACTCAGAGCCAAGACCTACTGTAGCAGTCCAGCTGCTGGCCCTATCAGCTTCCAGACTTGGCTCAACTCGTTATTTTCCTGCACCTGTTGCTGCAGGAGGATGCCCCGACACCCTGGCAAGCAGTGCCAAAATCATGGCAAATGGTGCCAACTACAGCTCAGACTGAAGAGGCTGAAACCAAACGACACAGAATGCAAAGTCGTTCTGACCCAGTGGTGAGACTTGGCAGGCAGGCTGAGAAGACGGGAGCGGGAGGATGACCAGGCATGCGCATGCGCACATGGAGCCTTTTCCCATCACCTCCCATCACTTCTGCTAAGCATCGATGAGCACGCACGACTCACCACATATCTGTTGTAATGGGATGTGATGTATGTGGAAGCCTACTTCTGACCTCAGGTAGACATCCATCCTCAGCCAGAAGGACTCAAGCCAGCCAGTATCTAACCAAACAAGCAACCAAAAGCTTGACAGAGTCACTGGGCACCAGTGGCTCATGCCTGTACTCCTAGCTACTCAGGAGGC
Source organism: Dipodomys merriami (assembly GCF_024711535.1). NCBI lineage: Eukaryota > Metazoa > Chordata > Mammalia > Rodentia > Heteromyidae > Dipodomys > Dipodomys merriami. The sequence goes on along the minus strand of NW_027204748.1, from coordinate 604 downwards.
TGAGATCTGAGGATCGCGGTTCAACGCTAGCCCAGGAAGTAATGTCCATGAGACTCTTATCTCCAATAAACTACTCAGAAAACTGAAGTGGCGCTGTGGCTCAAGTGGTAGAGCGCTAACCTTGAGCTGAAGAGCTGAGGGACAGCGTGCAGGCCCAGAGCTCAAGCCCCACAACTGACCCCCCCCCCCAAAAAAAAATCTCAACAGAGATGGGAGCCAGCCAGTATCTAACCAGAGCCACACAGACCAAGATCGCAGCTGCTCTTGCTCAATGCCGCGGCAGCTGGCGTTTGGTTCAGTGATTGCTAATTGAAAGGCAGTGCCCCTCGCTCTCAGCTTACCTGAATGATGGCGAGAACTGGCTGAAAGGCAGGGTTTTTCTCTTGTAATAAACTCAGCACCTCTTTCGAATTCTGGATGACTTCTCTACATGGAGAAAGAAAAACAGCATGGGTATTTCTGCGTTGGTGAGTACAAAGGATGGACACAACACCTGCACTTACAGCCTTTGTTAAAAAGGAGGCGCAGAGGGAGAGGTAGAGAAATGGTGACACCAAGAAATCTTAATGCAGCCAGGCATGGTGGCTCACGCCTGCGGTCCCTA
>NW_027204747.1:0-21168 GCF_024711535.1 Dipodomys merriami | reverse complement strand
AAACTCAAAAGGACTAAAAATGTTTTTGGGGGGAAATGCTTACCAATTGTGAAAGAAAAGGCAAAATGGGAAAACAAAAGGCAAGCAAGTCTTGGACTGTGAAAACTAGAAACCATGGCTGCAAGCAATTGAAGGCTAAGAGAGGAGACAAACACAGGTGCTCGTGGGACAAAAGGCAATGAACTCTCAACTTGATCTATGGAGTCAATGGAAGCCCAAAGTTCCAACAGGACTTTGGCTCTCTTTTGATGAAAATGGACATATCAGTCAAAAAATGCATATTTTAAAACATAAGGCCTTTATTCACCAAAACAATGTTACAGGAATGTTTTGTTTAACTTAAATATTAATGTCAAACTCTTGTTATTTAGGTTAATGATTTGTTTATTGAGGGGTGGAGTTAAAATACTGATAGTTCTAGAAGGTAGTTATTTCATTTTATTGTGTCTTGTGTTGTTTTGTTTTTACTTTCTATGTGTATCCGATTGTGGTTAATTCTGAAAATGCACGCATTTATAACTGCATTTGGCTTGGAGTTGGTTTCTTTCTCTTTCTTAATTCAAAAGTTAAGAAAGCTGGGTGGAGGTGGGGTGGGGGTGTGGAGAGCCAATAAAACATTTGTATCCTATCTGCTTCTGTTAGTTTCTCAGGGTACAGACAAAAATTTAGTTCCAGCATATACAAGTCTCTAAATTTACTAACAAAATCTCTGTGTAAATCTTCAAAGGTGGTTTATATTTACAACTGCTTCCTAACGTTTCTCAGGCTTTGGTCTCTCTTTATATTTGCTAACCATAGGGTTTAGAAAACGGGCTGTTTAGAGAATGTTAGCGAATATTGGATTAAAGCCAGGATGTGTTAAAGTTCTAAATGTAAATATGCACTAACATCTCATGGTGAGTGGGAGGGCAGCAAGAGTTTCTATTTACCATTGCTTCCCATAAATTCACATTAGCTGGGCTGCAAAGTTAATCTGGATACAAAAGTTGAATGGAGCTCCTTTAACTATGTACAGTGTGTGAGTGGATGTAAATGGTGATGACAGCTGCTAGAATAACAAAATTGAGGAGAGGAAAGAGGATAGCACAGCTCTCATCCTGAGCTCAATTGGAGCTAATTGGAGGACCAGTCTCCATCTCCAGGCAGCTTGTTCTGGGCTCAAATGGCAGACAGATGCTCTAAAGCCCTTGGGCTCAGGTATCTCATAATTGTGGCTCCAGTCAAGGACAAATTTGATTTGTAGCCCACATTTTGACCTCTCTGTAGTGCGAAGTGCTGGGAGTTGTTCCCACTTTGCCCTTCTCTTTCACATTGTTTCCATCACTATCCCTTACTCTCAACTGCTTGTCAATGTCCAGCTCTATTCTCCAGAGATTGAATTCCAGGAAGAGTGGTGGGAAAGAAACTAGACCAGAAAAGGGAAGACAGACTTGTGGTAACAAGGCATGATGAAGCTGACCTAATGGCTATTTGAAGCAGAAAACTACGACCCTTCACTTGGGAAGTATATATAGTCCTGAGAAGTCCGCATCTGCCCTGGTGCACAATGTTTTGGTGTGTGTGTGTGTGTGTGTGTGTGTGTGTGTGTGTGTGTGTGTGTGTGTGTGTGTGTGTGTGTGTGTGTGTGTGTGTGTGTGTGTGTGTGTGTGTGTGTAAGAAATTCAGGTGAAGTTAAGATTTTAATACTATATGAGTTGAGCTGTGTAACTTGAGGGTATTGATGGATTTGGGAGAGATGGGGGTGAATATCAGGCATGGATCAAGGTGCATTGTACTCACTCTGAGCCCTTTGTACAGTATTTAAAGAAAAGAAAAAAAAAAGATCTTTCCTCAATGGCTGGGGAAAACTTACCTTACTCTGAAACCTGCATAAACCTCCAGGGATTAATCTACTTCTTTCCTTATCTTTGCCCTTAAAGTGACTTCCAGTTATAAGGTCAGCAACTCACCCCAAACTTCAGGATACTTCTCTTCTGATTCTCAGGGGTCACCTCCGAACTTTGATAAGACTAGCCTTTTTGGCTTCTGGCAATTCCAGTTTCTGTCTATATAACTCAGCAAGAACCTCAGTGTAGGTTCCCCACCCTGCCCAATAGAATGGGAATTCTTCTCAGGCAGTCATTGTTAGCATTTCAGGCTTCACTTTGGTTATTTCTCCTTTCTTCAGGATCACAGTCCTGCTTTGTTGTTGTTCATTTGATGGTTGTTCCAGCTTTTTTCATTGCTTAAAAGTGGGAGGAAAATCTGGCTGCAATGATACCATCTTGGTAGGAGGAAAATCCTCCACTAAGATTTCATCTTTGTGACAGAGGCCTCTGTTGGTTTTCTATACCTTTTCTCTAAAGCCTATCTCATAGAAATTGCTCAATAAATATATTTATTGGAGGAGTAAATGATAAAATGATAAATGATTTTAAAAAATCACTGTGGTGTTTTAGGGTAATGAGGTCTTGGGAAGATCTACTTCCTTTACTGTTTTATCTTCTTTAGATGGAACCAAGAAGTGTTCAGATGTCTCTGGTATTTTTTTTTAGTCCATCTCATGGTTATCATAGAAATCTGTAACTTTATAAATATTTTTCATCAGATATTCCTTATTAAGAGGGTTGCCAGTTAATGCAACTCCTCTGCTAGCATATGAGAACCAAGTGTAAGCCCTTCTCCTAACCACCCTGTGGATATTACTGCTAGATATTGTACATTTAGGAAAAAGAGCGATGTGTAACACAAGTCATTAACGAAGATTTTCCCTTCCTAGTGCAAAACTAAAAACCAGATTGTTCTCATCATTGGAACCCTAAATCTGCCTTTTCAGGAATATTGCAATGTGTATTTTGACAAGCTCTTTCAACAGTGTTTTTTTTTTTTTAGGTCTGGATTTTTAAAGAAATTTTACTATTTTTATTTGTATTATCTTTAAGTAGTTGTACAAAGGGGTTTAAATTCAACATGCCGATTTATCAGTGCAATGCGTCTCAAACAATTCCACCCCTCTTACCTCTCTCCCCACCACTCTATCTTAACCCTATCCATCCCCTAAAGTTACTTGATTCCACTTCCACAAATGTACATTGAGTATTATGGCTGCAGAAACTTTACTTAAAGGTTACAATGCAATAGACCATCACATATCATTACTCACCTAGAACAATTATCAACATTTTGCCAACCTGTTGAGCTGTAATTCTCACTGTGTTTCTCCCTTCTTTCTATTTCCTTACCCCTTCCTACCTCTTCCTTCATTTCCCTCCCTCTTTTCTTCATCTCTCCATCTTCCCTGACAACCTTCTGTCATTCACCCCCTCTCATTCCTCCCTTCTTTCTTCTCTCGCTCCCTCCTCTTCTTTTTTTCCTAAAAATGTTTGTTAGATACATACCTAAACAGCCTGTTAATTTACAAATAAATATTCTTCTTGATTAAAAATCTATATATTGCCAGGGCTTCACTGATACAATGTGAATTTCTCATATACAATGTGAATGTTGCTTTCTAAATTGATTTCTAAATTGAAATAGACTTTGAAGAAAATTTTAAGCAACTATTAATATGCTGATTTAATCAAGACTTGTGTGTGTGTGTGGTTCAGAGATGAACCTAGGTTCTTGCTGTGTGTCTCAGATCTACCCCCAAGCTATATGCTCAGTCTTGATTAACCACTTATTATGTGATTAGTCATTTTTATTATATTCCTTATAATCAAGCCATCTCTTTCAATTAATCAAATTCTGGTAAAATTTGCATAATTTGTTTTTAGAAGTTGTTGTGAAAGTGATGGCTTACACAGTTATTGCCTAGAATTTTTTAGCAGAAGAAATCCCAAGGTTTAAAGTTATTAAATCCCAAAGATAAACTCCAATTTTGAAGTACCATGAAGTATCAATTTTCATCTTTTTAATTGGCTAGGCTCACTGCTAGCCTCTGTGGAGTGTACAAATTGGGAATAAAAGCATCCTTCTAGGCAAGGAAATGTAAATTTATTATGGAGCTAACGAAACAGTAATGGAGGGACCAAATAAATCCCAATGACATTCTTCACCAAGATAGAGAAAACAATCAAAAAATTCAAATGGAACAAAAAAAGACCTCCAATAGCCAAAGTAATTCTAGGTTTAAAAAAATCAATGCTTGATAATATCACAATCTCAGACCTCAATCTCTACTTCAAAGATATAATAACAAAAACAGCTTGATACAGGTACAAAAAAAAAAAAAACAGGCCAGAAGATGAACGGAGGATATTAGAAAACACAGAAATAAGTCAATTTATCTACAGCTATTTGAAATTTGACAGGGAAGCCAAAGATGCATGGTGGGAATAATTCAATAATTGGTGTTGGTAAAACTAGACATCTATATGTAGAAAACTAAAAATGGATCCCTGTTTGTCACCATGTACCAATATCAACTCAAAGTGGATCAATGACCTCAATGTCAGACCTGAAACTGAAACCACTCCAAGATGGAGTAGAAGAAAAATGAGAACGTATAGACATAGGTAGGAACTTTTGGAAAAGAGTCCCAGGAGCACAGTAAATATGAGAGAGACTTGACAAGTAGCATTACATCAAAATAAAAAGTTTCTGTACAGAGAAGGACATAGTTTCTAAACTGGAAAGACAGCCAACTAAGAGATCTTTACTAGCATTATATCCAACAAAGGCCTAATGTCCAAAATATACAAGGAGCTCAAAAAAACTAACACACCCAAAAACTAATAAACCAATGAATAAATGGGCAAAGGAATTTTAAAGAGACTTCTCAGAAGAAGAAATAAGAAGGGCAAATAAGCACATGAGGAAATGCTCATCATCCTGGCCACAAAGGAAATGCAAAACAAAACAATGTTAAGATTCTGTCTCACCTCAGTTAGATTGGCCAACATCAAGAATTCAAACAATCTCAAATGCTGGTGAGGAGGTCTGGGGGAAAAGGGACATTATTGCACTGTTGATGGGAATGTAAACTCGTATAACCACTCTGGAAGGTAGTTTAGAGGCTCCTCAAAAAACTAAACATAGAACTTCCCTATGACCCAGTCCTACCACTCCTGGGCATCTACCCAGATCATTACAAGTCAGGATACAGGAAAGACACTTGCACATCCATGTTCATTGCTGCACTATGCATAATAGCCAAGTTATAGAAACAGCCTTGGTGCCCTGCAACAGATGAGTGGATTAATAAAATGTGGCAGATGTACATAATGGAATTTGAATCATCCATTAGAAAGAATAATATCATGTCATTGGCAGGGAAATGAATGGACCTAGATTAAATCATTTAAGGTGAGGTAAGCCAAGCTCAGAAACACAAACCGTATGTGTTTTCTCTCAGATGTGGAAGCTAGATCTAAAATATAACTGGACATGATAACATTTACAAAACTCTAGGCATTCATACACAAACAGACTAAAGATGGATAGCCTGAGGGGAGGAACACAAAGGTATAACTTCTCTGAACATTTAAAATACTATTTACCAAAGCAAACTTCAGGAAGAGGAAACATGGGGTTTTTGTTGGTGGTGGTGATGGTGGTATTTGTTTTTGCTTTGGCTTTTTTCTTCTAGATGAAGAAAGGGATGGAGGAATGCAATCATGCTATTGGGAAAATGACCTATATAATGGTGGGCAGGGCTGGGAGGGGGAAGTGGGAGAAAGTAAAGGAAGAAGTGAGACATTGTCCACTTATTACCTGACTTATGGAATGGTAGCCTCTCTGTTCAACACCTTAATCATAACAATAAAAAGTTTTCATAGTGAAATATGTTGTTTTTCATACACGGATTAGGTGAATGAGACCGTTGTTAGGCAATATTCAATAAAAGCAAATAGATCAAGGTGTGAGTATGCACTCTGTTCATGTAACTACAAAGTGGGGCAGCCTTTGGGGAGTATAATTTCAGGATCTAATGAGATTCAAAATTCCAAACCTAGTTATCCAACTTTTAGAAATCTGACCTACATATATAATAGGAATAGATAAAACCCTATTGTAAGTAGAAACATTGGAAAGACAAAAAAAAAAAAAAAAAAAAAAGCTGTGCATGGTAGTTGATACCTGCAATCCTAGTTACTTGGAAGGCTGACATCAGGAGGGTCAATTTCAAGGCAAAAGTTCCAGAGACCCCTATCTCAACTAGTAAAATTCTGGCCATGGTAGATTGTGCCTGTCATTCCAACTATGATGAAAAGCAGAAATAGGAGGATTGTGGTCCAGGCTGACCAGGCAAAAAGAGATCTTACTTGAAAAATAAAGGAAAAAAAAGAATTTGGTATGTGGCTCAAGTGGTAAAGTGCCTGCCTAGCAAACATCAGGCCCTATGTTCAAAACCCTAGTAAAAGGGGGGAAAAAGAATAACAATATGTGCATTAATAGATGAATAACTAAAGCAAATATATGTTAAATACTGGGCAAATACTAAATGAAGGCCATCTGTACGAACCACTTGACAATTGAAACTGTTTCATACTTGAAACTTCATGACTGTCCATAAGTTGGTTAAATTAAAATTCTCAAATGAAAATGATGCAATTTTTGCAAAAAACCCAAAGGAAACTTGTCAGTGGTCACACAGGAATAACACACAGGGCTTGTATTGCCACACATGGACCTGACTGTAAAGATCATGTTCTTCCCAGGGCCTGTAAACCCCCACTGTGTATTAGTAGCATTCTCTGACAGGTTTATAGAAAGGCTTTGCTTTAAAAAGTCACTTATGTGAAAAGGCAGATCTGCACAATAGATTAGTCCAGAAGTAATTGTTTATATCACAATAGTTCCGTTCACTTTCAAGTAGATTCAGAATAAAGATATTTTAAAGGGTGAGGTTTCCTGGTGCTTTAAAAATATGCTTCCACATACATAAATTTCAGGGGAATATAGCTTATGTAAATGGAGGCCTTCTGGCAATGGAAGACCTCTGCCATTCCCTTTTCAAAGCATTGTGAACAACCTGTCTAACCTGTCATCCTCAGTTCACAAGAACAAAGGAATTACGCCATCATCCCTGTGCTTTAGAACTTCACAAGTCATCACCTTGTGTTAGGAAGGGTGAGTGTTCTCCCAGTTACTGTGTAGCACCGAATGCTTAACTTTCCTCACTGGGAAATCACCCAGGCCATCAGTTATCACTCACCCAATTGCCAGAGCCCAAGAATTTCCTGGTATATCATATTTTTATATTTTTTCTTCTGCCTCCTTTGTCCCTAAAAACATGATTGTATGAACTGAATATGGAGGAGGGTATGAAGTCCACTTGAATCACAACTTTCTCTTCAGCAAAAAAACACATATGAAAGTCCATTCAATCAACAGTCCAGGTGGCCACAGAGCAAAGCAGAGGCACTTACAAAGAGCAATGCTGCTGTTTGAGTCAGCATCAGAAGTGCCCAGGATGTAGGCCACACCTCAACCATCTCCCTCCTCTAATGTGACCTTGGGCAAGGCACTTCCCAACGAACTTTAGTTTCTTCCCACTTGTAAGGCACCATCATCATCACCATCACCATCACCACCATCATCACCACCATCATCATCATCATTATCGCCTTCCTCTGAAGATGTGTATCAATTAGTGACTTGGGTTTTGCAAAGAGCTGTGAAAGCAACGTGATATTCGTACATGAAAAATATCTGTGGTATTTTTATCAATATCATGGCTGTATTTGGACATTATGTATCTCATTACAGAAACCAGGAGCTTGGGGTATCATTGCATGTATCCGAGTATTCCTAAATTACATAAGGGCTAGCCTTGGAGATTAGAAACAGTTGTTAGTCATAGATGATTAAGAGAAAAGATCCTTATTTCCCAGCGATCTTGAAGTGGGGGTACTGGGTCTAACTGGCGCCATCTTGGCCACATGGTGGATAGGGCATTGGGTTTAACTGGTGTCATTTTGTCTTCGTGGTAGAGGAAGGGAAAGTCCCACCTCCCAGGTAATAGGCATGCCTGAATTCCTAGAAAGAGGGGTGGGGACTTGGATGATTGGTTACTGGACTTGTCAGTCCTGTGCTATGAACTTGGGAGACTCACCAGTTTCCTGTGACCCTGTGCCCTGACCCTGAGACTATTGAGACCCTGATCAGCTTAGGTACCATTAAGCCATGCCACATGTCTCCTGACTCCCTGTCTCCTAGGGCTCCTCCTGTCAACATGGCCATCCTACTTCAGCTCTCCACTGGGGTTGATCTGGTTTGTTGGTATTCCTTTCCTGCTCTTTCTTTCCTGTCCTGCTCTCATGGCTGTTTTCTAACAGTGTGAAGTGTATTTTTGCCGGTGTGTAGGTCTTTGTAACAGGAATCTGCCTGCAGACACCAACTTTCTAATTAAGACTCCTAATTGGGCCTCTCCAAATGCGACTTCTCTGTATCTCACTGACTGGATTTACCTTACAACAATCATAATAATCTACTAACACACCCCACTTCCTCTATATCACTAACACTCACAGAGGTGATATAATAATTTTGTCACCAGATGACTGCTTGAGGAATAGGCAAAGATTTGGAACATGTGGTTTTCACAGACAGCTTCCCCAAGATTTGAAGTCCATTTCTAAATTCTCAATCTTTCCTGCAAATCACATCTTGCTTACAAAAGAAATTGTACAAATGTGCACCCATAATCATCCAAATGAAATATGTATGTGTTGTGTACAGACACTGCATTTATTCCAAAGCTGTGTACAGACACAGCTTTATTCCATAAAGACAATGTTCTATATGCTCAAAAGTCTCATCTCTGCTTAGGCTAATAATAAACTGAAAGTTGCCTTTTAAAATATTTTTTATGTTTTTTTTGCCAGTCCTGGGGCTAGAACTCAGTGCTTGGATATTGTCACTGAACTTTTATGCTCAAAGCTCATGCTTTACCACTTGATCCACAGCTCCATTTCTGGCTTTTTGGTGGTTCATTGAAGAGTACGAGTCTCACAGACTTTCCATATCTGGCTGGCTGACTTTGAACTGTGATCCCCAGATCTCAGCCTCCTAAGTAGCTAGCATTACAGATGTGAACCACCAGCACCTGGATAAAAGGAAATTTTTATACGAGAGATGTCACAAATCTTGGTCACTAGTAAACTTGCTAAGATCCAGCTTGTTATTGCCTTCCAGACCTAAGCAAAAGTTAGCCTGGAATGTAAGAGCACCAGAATGATGACCTAGAAAACTGTTCTGGCTTTGGGAAGGAGAATGGTCTCGAAAAGACAATGTTGTGTACTGGGAGACAAATGAGGGATAATCCTGAATGATGATGCTGACGAGTTAAGGTAGAAGCAGCAAAGCCGAATAGATTAAAAATAATCCAACAAATGTTAAGTAGATAAAAATTAGTGGCAGATAAAATGAGTGGGCTAAAAGAGGAACCAAGGAAATAGGATTCAGAGCATGGATTAGGGATGGAAGGTAGTTAGAGGGAGCACCTTCATAGTCGTGATGGAGAAAAGGGAGAGCAGAAGAAAGGAAGGGAAATGCCACAGTCATCAATGGGTGTCAGTGGAAGGGGACAGAACCCCCTGGAAGGCAGTGATCAGCAGAAAACTGTGTAAGTGGACAAGACCGCAGAGGAGCAGGGCTTTACCTGAGTGTGGGAAAGCCAGTGGAGAAGAAAGGCACCTGGGCAGAGTCTTAGAGAAAGCTCCTGGTGGCTCATGCTTGTGATCTTAGGATCTTAGGATCATGGTTCAGAGCCAGACAGGGCAGAAAAGTTCGTGAGACTCTTATCATTCATTTGATCATCAAAAAGCTGGATGTAGAGCAGTGGCTCAAGTCGTAGAGCACTAGCCTTGAAGAAAACAAAAAAGAGACAGTGCTCAGGCTGTTCAAGCCCTAGAATCCACACCAAAAAAAAAAAAAAAAAGCTGAAAGTAGAGCTGTGGCTCAAGTGGTAGAATAGTAACTTTGAGCAAAAAAGCAAAGGGAGAATTTGAGGCTCTGAATTCAAGTTCCAGTACCAGTACCAAGAAGAGAGAAGGCTCTGTGACCCTAAGTAATATCTTTGCCACAGATCCAAGGTTTGCTCTGCTAATTCTTCAGCTTCTGTCATCATTACTTTGAAGTCTAATTTTGATCAGAAATGTCCACTTAGAGCCTTGCCTTCCAAGAAAGTGTCATCTATAAATTAAAGGGGCAGTGTTTTCCAGTTCTACTCACCAAAGAAATATAAAAATATCTGTCCATGGGGAATATTCAGGCTGCTATTAGCCCAAGGGTGGCAACCTCAGCTCCAAGATGTATGCCCTCTGGGACACACAGTAATCCCCCTACACTTTTCACTAGGCATGACAAGTACTCTCAAACGTTTTCTAAAGTCATACAAAATAAGATGAATTTCAAAGGTAAGTGCATGCATATGCACATGCACACACATATATAAGGAATGGTGTTATTCAGGCCAAAACTGAAACAAAAACATGTTTTAAAATACTAACTAAATATCCCCTGTGATAATGCAAAGTGCTTTGTTTTTTTCTTTTTTCAAGCACAAAATTAGATAATATATCATTTTCTTAGGGAAATTTTATAATGTGGCCTACAGAAAAGAAACACTGAAAGTACTAAATCTCACTGCGTGTGGTGGCACCTGTTTGTAATCCCAGCACTCAGGAGACAGAAGCCGGAGAATCAGGAGAATCTTGGGTTTCTTAGGCCAAACTGGGCTTCACAGTGAGACTCTCTACAAAAAGTAAAATCAGTCAGGTGCCAGTGGCTCATGCCTGTCATCCTAGCTACTCAGGAGGTTGAGAACTAAGGATTTCAGTTCAAACCCATTCCAGTCAAGAAAGTCCATGAGCCTCCTATCTCCAATTAACCAGCAAAAAGCCAGAAGTAAAATAGTACCTCCAGTGGTAAAGAACCAGCCTTGAACACAGAAACTACGGGACAGCACCCAGGCCCTCAGTTCAAGTCCTAGTGCTGGAAGGAAGGAAGGAAGGAAGGAAGGAAGGAAGGAAGGAAGGAAGGAAGGAAGGAGGGAAGGAAGGAAGGAAGGAAGGAGAAATTATGTCTTTTGTTTCAAATATTTTACATGTCCCAAAATCTCCCAAATTCACAAATAAAAGACCATGAGACAACAAAATGTCAAGGACTCTTTCGAAGGACACATAGCACTTTATTCAGAAAATAACAAAAATAATATGAGGGGCTGGGAAGGTGGCTCAGTAGTAGAGTGCTTGCCTTGCATGCATGAAGCCCTGGGTTCAATTCCTCGGCACCACATAAGCAGAAAATGCCAGAAGTGGCAATGCGGCTCAAGTGGTAGAGCTCTAGCATTGAGCTGAAGAGCTGTGGGACAGTGCCCAGGCCGAGTTCAGACCCCCACCACCACCAACAACAACAACAACAATAATATGAGGCGTTTTTTTTTTTTCCTTGCTACAAAAGTCATGAAAAGTCATCAATCCCACCAAACAAACTATTCCAGTTGGGGATCTGCTGGGCCACACCAATTGAGCAGATCTCTTCCACAGAAACTCTTCTACCTTTCAAAATTTATCTTTTTTCATTTAATCTCACTAATCCCAATTTTGCTAAGCCAAAACCTACACAGCCAGAAAAGTGCTGCTTATGGAAACTTTAGAACTTAATCTGTATCCACGCTGAGATTGTAATGATATAAAAGTTCTTTTGTAACGAACAATAATTATCTTGATTCCCTCCCTCATCTGTCCATGTTTTCCTGCTTCTGAACAGCGTTCTCTCTCAGGACACATAGTTTATATACATAGGGCCAGATACAGAAGCTCAGCAATTGTGCAGGAGAAATTGCGTAGCGCTGTGTCGCCTTGCTTGTTTTTTCTGGCTCTCTTCCCCGGAGGGCCTGTCTAGAAGGAAAATGCATGCTTCCTCCATACGAAGCAAAACAACCACCCACTGCATTTTCCTTTCTCCTTCAGTTAGCTTTTCTTTTTTTTAACATCAACTTTATTCTCAGAGCAACCTGTGTGAGTTAAAGCCTCACTTTGCCAACTGTTGTAGTAATTACTTCAGTTAGTTTTTAATCTTGAAGGGTACACTTCAGCAAAAGATGACAATGGTGTCCCTCTCTTGCTAGGGTAGTAGAGAAAACTCCAGAGCTTCTGCATAAAGAAACAAAGCCAACTCCTATGGCGCCTGGGATTGAAAAATGGAGGTTGCAGTCATGTCCTTCTCCATATAGATTTATGAAGGTTTCTGCTGACATGAAGCACATTGCTTACTGAATTCCACAAGTGAAGCAAAACACATATCTGGGTCTAACACAACATATTGAGTCACTAGCTTACCTAGGAAAGGTTTGCCAGTTGCAAGCCTGACACATATCTGTAAAGTAGATCAGACCAGAAAAACCCCCTTGGGAAAGAAAAACACTTAATGAAAAAAGTCCACATCTAAAAATTACCCGTCTATCTGGCTCATGCCTATAATCCTAGCTACTTAGGAGGCTAAGATCTAAGGATCATGGTTCAGAGTCACCCTAGGCAGAAAAGTCTGTGAAACTCTTATTTCCAATTAGTCACCAAAAAGAAAGAAGTAGAAGAGTAGCTCTAGTGGTAGAGTACCAGATTTGAGTAAAAAAGCCAAGTGAGACCCTAAAGTTCAAACCCTGTTGCTGACACAATAAAAAATAAACTGGGCACCAGTGGTTCACACCTGTAATCCTAGCCAGTTTGGCAGCTGAGATCTGAAGATCACAGTTCAAACCCAGCCCAGGCAGAAAAGTCTATGTGATTCTTTCCTCCTATCCCCACCACTCCCAGTCATGGGGCTTGAACTCAGGCCTGGGTGCTGTCCCTGAGAGTTTTTTTTGTTCACGGCTAGTAGTGTTCTACCACCTTCCACTTTTGGTTTTCTGGTTTTTAATAGGAGATAAGAGCCTACCGGATTTTCCTGCACAGGCTGGCTTTGAACCATGTTCCTTAGATCTCACCCTCCTGAGTAGCTAGGATTACAGGAGTGAGTCCCCAGACCCCAGCTTCTATGTGACTCTTATTTTCAATTAACCAACAAAAAGGCCAGAAATGTTACTGTGGCTCAAGTGATTCAAATTTATTCTTAAGTATAAAAGCTCAGGAACAATGCTCAGAGGGCTCTGAATGCAAGCTCCAGGCCGAGCATAAAATTAATTAATTAATTAGTAGGATAAATAAAATATTACATGAGTACAGGAAGATGGCGCAGATGGGCTGAAATGCTACCTTTCTGTACTATGCCTATACCATGCGCTCTTTTTCTCTGTAAGATTTCTTTTCTAATAAACTTTATCATTCTGAAAAAAATTAAACATCAACAAATAAACCACCTTATGACTTCTTATTAGTTAGCAGTGTACCAGTAGAGGGGTCACCGGACCAGAGGCAGGGAGTCTCCATGAATGAATTTTCTTGATGAATAATCTCTTACAGCTTTTGCACAATGGGCCCTTGAAGAAATATAGCTTTCCCTGGAATTCTACCTCATGGCATTCTGATTGTTTGCAAGGGCAGTGCCTTTATTGTAGTACTTGGGTTATCCTAGCCTGGCCTCTTCCTGTGGCCATTGCATGGAATGAGTTACCAAACTCCTAGGAATTCTGCTCTGTCACTCAGCCTCAGGTCAATCTTCCCTTCTTTTTCCCACTCCTACCCTGAGATTTAGCTCTCAATGATCATTGGTCAACTTAACTACAATCTTCCTAGCTAGTTTTGGGGTACCCAAAGCATCTCACACACCCAGGTCAGGTTAGTTCCATTAGAGCATCGCTCGTGTCATGGCTGGGAGTTAAGATTTTCAGTTTCCTAGGTTCTCCATTCTTTGACCCCTTTCTGTCTATTTTCCAGCTTTTTTATCTGCTCTATCCTGGCTCATCCCTTCCACTCAAGTCAACAGGGCCACTTACCATTTTTCACAAGCTTCCTTTTACGCTGCCCTTCTTCCTATTTTTCTCTACTTCCTGGGCTACCCCTCTCCTTCTATGGGAAAGCTCAGCATCTGTGAAAAGCCAAGACAAGGGCCTTACTCACTTTTCATCACTGTGATTTAAAAAAAAAAAAACCCTGAGAAAAACTACTTGAAAGATTCATTTTGGCTCCTGGATTTAGGTTTCTGTCCATGGTCGCCCAGCTCCACTGCTATTGGGCCTGTGCTTGGTGAAATAGAACAACATGGTAGAGCAAAGTGGCTTCCTTTGCACTGGGCTAGAGGCAAAGGACAAGGAGGTAGGGGACAAGTTTCACCCTTCCGCCAGTGACTTCCTTTCTCCAACTAGGTCTCACATCCTCATGTCTACTACCTCACGAAAATGCCGTAAAGTCTGCATCCATCAGTGGAGTCTTCCATTATGATGTTATAGCACTCATGATCTCTCAGTATTTCCACTGGTTGGAGATCAAGCCTTCAGTATATGACTCTGTGTCCAAATGACAACTACCTCTTTCTATCTGAAGTGTTCTTTGAAATGGGGCGGGGGTATTCTATCTCTCGTTCTCTTCTAACACCTATCATGCTTTCTTCATTCCTCTACTCATGATGACAAAACATTTCCTGGTATTTGTCATTTTAGATTTGTATCTTAACATGTATTAGATGAATGCACATCGAGAGTTTACCAGATTTAAGGTACTATGCTACATGTTGACTGGCGCCATGTACTGGTGGCTCATGCCTGTGATCCTAGCTACTCAAGAGGCTGAGATCTGAGAATTGTGGTTCAAAGCCACCCCAGGCAGAAAGGTGCATGAGATTCTCGTCTCCAATGAACCACCAAAAAGCCAGAAATGGAGCTGTGGCTCAAGTGATAGAATGCTAGTTTGGGGCAAAAGAAGCTCAGGAACAGTACCCAGATCCTGAATTACAGCCCCAGAATAATAAAAGAAATAATAACAAAAGGAAAAAGAAAAGGAAAAAAGTTGAGGATACTGGGGAAAATAAGATTAATATAATATCCACTTCCATGGAGCAGCCACCTCATGGAAAGACTGATACATACATTATTTACTGCATAATAAGTTGCAGAACAATTGACCTAATGAGTAACAGTGGTAATTAGCACTGCAGTTTCAGGCTATATAATAGGAATCCTTTACCCGGTGCATAAAATCAGAGGAAGCTTCCAAGAGGAAGCAAAGTTTTAGCAGGTTAGAAGGATTTGTAGCTGCTACCCAAAGAAAACTTTGATGAAAGGCCAGGAGAGTGGTTCCTGCAGCACACTTGCTTAGACTACACATGACTCTAGATTCTACACTTGGCCCTACAAAGAGAGGGAAGGGGGGAGAGAAAGAACATACCAGGTCAAGAAAGTTACATCTAAAAAGGGTGAAATTAGCTGGGTGCTGGGGGCTCATGCTTGTAAGCCTACTTACTCAGGAAGTTGAGATATGTAGGTCATGTTTAGAAGCCAGCCTGGACAGGAGAAGTCCATAAGAGTCTTCAATTGCCATCAAAAAGCTGCAATAAGTGGATAGCTGTAAGTGCTCAAGTGGTAGAGATTCAGCCTTGAGGGAAGAAGCGAAGAAACAGTGCCCAGCCCTGAGTTCAAGCCCTAGTACAAGAAGAAGAAGAAGGAGAAGAAGGAGAAGGAGAAGAAGGAGAAGAAGGAGAAGAAGGAGAAGAAGGAGAAGAAGGAGAAGAAGAAGAAGAAGAAGAAGAAGAAGAAGAAGAAGAAGAAGAAGAAGAAGAAGAAGAAGAAGAAGAAGAAGAAGAAGAAGAAGAAGAAGAAGAAGAAGAAGAAGAAGAAGGAGAAGAAGAAGGAGAAGGAGAAGGAGAAGGAGAAGGAGAAGGAGAAGGAGAAGGAGAAGAAGAAGAAGAAGAAGAAGAAGAAGAAGAAGAAGAAGAAGAAGAAGAAGAAGAAGAAGAAGAGGAGGAGGAGGAGGACGAGGAGGAGGACGAGGAGGAGGAGGAGGACGAGGAGGAGGAGGAGGAGGAGGAAGAGGAGGAAGAGGAGGAGGAGGAGGAGGAGGAGGAAGAGGAGGAGGAGAATGAGGAGGAGGAGGAGGAAGAGGAGGAGGAGAAGAAGGAGAGGAGGAGAAGAAGGAGAAGGAGGAGGAGAAGGAAGAGGAAAAGGAGGAGGAGGAGGAGGAGGAGGAGGAGGAGGAGGTAGGAGGAGGAGGAGGAGAAGGAAGAAGTCTGAAACCTTAAGAAGCCTAGTGAGGTTAGACCACAAAAGGCAGTGAAAGGAAAACAAATTACCTTGAATGACTGCAGAGGATACAGGGACCAGGTATTGCAGGGCCTTCTAACCATTTACAATTTTTAGACATAGTCCAAGTGCCCTGAATGCTTACTGAAGGGTTATCAATGAAGGAATGATGTAATTAGATATACAGAAAAGCAAAGATCTCCCAAAGACATGTAAATAATGAAAGGAGAGCACCAAGGAGATCAGACATCAGTGAGAAAGATATTTCAACTATCCAAAGAACCAGTGCTTGCACCAAGATTTTGTCACTGAAAGTGAACATGGTTGGTAAGTGTTGGGTTTAATCAATTGAAATGACTTTTTGCAGTTGTGTGTGTGCATATATACATATATATGTATAGATACATATATATATGTATAACATATATATGTATATATATATATATATATATATATATATATATATATACACATACATATATATTTGTCGTCCAGGGGCTTGAACTCAGGGCCTGGGTACTGTCTCTGAGTTTCTTTTGCTCAAGGCTAGCACTCTACTAGTTGAGCCACAGCACCACTTCTGGCTTTTTCTGTTCATGTGGTGCTAAGGAATTGAACCCAGGGCTTCATGTGTGCTACGTAAGCAAGCACTCTACCACTGAGCCACCTTCCCAGCCCTGTTTGTACATGTTGGAAGGCAGACGCTGGTGCTTCACTGGACACAGGGGCTGAGGGACAACAAGTTTAAAACGATGTCTTTGTTTCCAGGATGTGCACATGATAATACCACTTGGTGGAATGGGAAAGACTGAAAAGGGGCAGTAAATCATGACTTCTATTTAAGGCCAGTTGAATTTTATAAGAAGCAGCTGAACCACTGGAGACTTCATTTGAATGCAGTGATCTGGGATTAAAAATAAGCTCCAAAGTGGAAATTAGATTTGGAAAGTGTCAGCATATGGAAGCCATAAGGGAACATGTGATCACCTGAGGCGGGGGCGGGAGGTGGGGGGGAGGTGAGGCCAAGAGAAAGAAAGAGGTGGGCTGGGGGGAGTCAGAAGGACAAACACAAAGAGTGAAAGAGAATAAGAGAAAGTCCTCACCTTTTAATAGATTATATTACTGGGAATCACTTGTGGAATTTTCTTCTTTCAAAATACAAATGCCAGAAGCCCAATAAATCAGAATTTCTAGAGTTTGGACCTGTCTTTTTTTTTAAATTACAGTTCCCAGGTGCCTCCCACATACATCCAGGATCAAAATAACCAAAGAAGTAACATGAATAAAAGACCCCAGGACAGATATCAAAAGAAAAGGCAACACAGATTTGAGAAGGGAAGGGAGAACTAGCAAAGGCAACTGAGAAGGAATCATCACAAAGGTACAAAGGAGCAGATGGAAGAAAATAAAAGAGTGACCATGTACCCAATACTCTCAGAGGGGAAATTACAATTCAGAGAGCTAAAAAATTAATTCCACATCCTGATGATGTCAACGAGAGTAGAGCATGGAGTAATGGTGGGTATGGCTACAGAGAAAAAAGAGCTCAAGGTAAGGATGAGGGCGGGAATTAGGAAGGAGAAGTTTAACAGGTAGCAGAGAAGTAAACCAAGAGCTGAAGGGTGACTGAGTCCAGAGGTCATGTGGTTTCCTCTAGGCCATAGTTTCTTCCTTGAAAACAGGCATTAATTCTGTCTCTCTGGGATTGTCCTGCATGGCTACAGGGCTCAGCACACTGCCAGGTAACATGCACTAAAAAAGCACCTTCATTTAAATACTTGACAATTCGCATCTTCTACAACATAGGAATTTTCCTGGAAGCATTCAGACTTCAAACCAACTTGATTCAATTACTTTCGTTTATCCCAAAGGATCAGTGTGTCCCTCTGCCAGGTGTCAGACACCTGCTGATCACTGAGCATACAGAAAAGAAGCGGACTCTTGTCACATGTTTATAGAAGGACTTAGACCCAGTGTGGGCCATATGGACGTAAAGCAATGTAGAGTCTTGGGAGAGTCTGGATTTCTCAAGGGTCTCTACCGTTCAGCCTATGCTGAGGCATCATTTGATTCAACAGCAGGTCACTCAAGTCATGTGAGAGGATGGTATTTGGGGCTTCCTCAAAGTTCCTATAAGAAGGTGTACAGGAGATTTATCTAGATCATCTTGGCCCTTTGAATGTGGATTTATCCAGCCTACAGACACAAAGTCAGGAAGACACCCCAGTTCACAGCCTTGACACTTCAATGAGGTCTCCAAGGCTGCAGGACCTCTCTCTAGAGCTAGTTAGTGACTTCGTGGACCTTCTTCTCAACTGGAGAAGCTGTGGATCTCTCCTTTACCTTGGAAAGTCTGCTGAGAGAAAAGGCAGGACTTTCTGGAATGCCCTCAAAGCCAGCAGCCACTGTACACCCAACAATTGAGCTCTGAAGAAGACAGAATCCTTTCCCAAGAGGGGCCCACCCAGCACCTGATTGGGGTCACCTGGCCACTAGGGGGCTTTAGTGACACACTGCAAGACAAAAAGATTCAGGTCAAAAGCCCTCCACCTGTTTGGGAGAACACTGTAGCATTTCTTTTTTTTTTTTCACTTAAATTTTAGAGTATTTGTATTTTGGGGGGTTGTTACCAATGGATAACACAATCAAGAATCACATATATCTCAGTTATTAAAGTAAATCACCCTGTTCAAAACAATGATCAAACAGCAGTGGTTTAGCTCATTTATACATATAAAAGTCTAGCACTTCTAAGTGCTCTTGAGAATATACTGGTATTTTGTCCACCTAATCAGGTCCTCCGAATTCTTAACAGTCGTTTGGCCGGTATTAAACCCCTATGTTTAATGCTTAAAATAAGCACGATGCTTTAAGACAGTGTTAGCATAAATGATGTATGCTTAGCAATTTCTCTAAGAACTATGAAAGTACAATTCTAGACTATCTATGAGTGAGGTTGGAGGATGTGGAGAGACAGCCAGGAATGTTGAACATTCACTGCTGTTCAAGAAGGAAAACACAGGAGTACAAGAGACTCAGGAGAAATTGAGTGGAGGATGCTCTGGTCATCTCTGGGGAATTCTTTACTCCAGGGCATAGCTTGATTTCAGAGGCATTTGGAGTTAAGACCCTTGCTTTATAAATGAAATCCAGGCAAATCTAAGTGCTTACTTTTAAAACATCCTTTCCTAGCTGTTCAAAAGAGAATAAACTTAGGCCCTGTCATAAAATGCGCCTGGAAACTATTAATGTATCAATGGTCTTAAATGGAAAGTTTTCCTGTAAATACACAAGATCCAACACACAGTTAAGTTAAAATAACCTTTTGTTTGCCTCCCAAAGGATTTCAGACTTTGTAACTTACCAAGTAGCTCACTTTACCTTTTGTAAAATTAAACCTTCGGTTCAATGCTATGTTTTTGCATCCAAAATTCTCAATGCTTTATCTAGAATTCTTTGATATTATTAAATAAAAAGCACTTGACTTTCATTAGTCACTACAAGTTTTGAAAGGCCTTCTAGTAGCAGAGCAGTTTACTTTCTCTACTTGTGAAATCCTCTGCATTGTGAGCCCTCCCATTCTCTATGAAAAGTCCAAGTCAGTTACATGAAAGACTATTCATATAAGAACACACTGACTTCTTCAATTTGGTAAGACAGAGGTCAGGCTAAAGTCATTTCTTTTCCAAATACTTTTATCTAATTTAAATCACACAACTCCTTACCAAAATAATATTGCTTTGCCAAATTCAGTGCCAAGCTAGGGATGGTATCATTTTAATTCTTTAGTGTTCATTTTAGGGTTCTGTCTTTGATGACTTTTTTTCAGGTGTAGTATCAGTGAGTATACATACTCACTATGTATTTTTTTTAACTTTGGCAGCATAATAGAATTGTTCTAAACTATTTGTATAAAATATGTTTAAGTCATTCTGAATTGTTAAGAAACAGAAACAAGAATTTCACTAAAGATTACAGATGGTCTTAAGTTGCTAATATTTCTGTAAGTAGAAAGCTAAAAACAACACAAATTTATTTTCTCAGAATTCTGGAAGCCCAAAGTCCAAAGCCAGCTTGATTTCTTTCTAAAGCATCTTTTCTTGCCTTGTCTATGACCTTCACGTTCCTGAGTACTTACCTCGGCTTCCTTTCTATAAGTGTCTGTCTCTATATTTCCTATTCTATAAGAATGCCAGCCCACAAAATTGGTTAACTATTTGTAGAAAACTAAAGCTAGATCCTTATATATCACCCTGCACCAGAATCAACTCCAAATGGATCAAAGACCGCAGAGTCAAAGCAGACACTCTGAAAACATTACAGGATAGAATAGAAGAAATCCTACTTGGCACAGGTCAAAATTTTCTTAATAGAGACCCAGAAACAACAAATCAAAGAAAGGTTGGACAAATGGGATTGCATGAAATTGCAGAGCTTCTGCATAGCAAAGGACATAGCTAGGAAGATCAATAGAAAGCCCATGGATTGGGAGAAGATCTTCACTAGCCATACAATGGACAAGGGTCTCATATCTAAAATATACCTGGAACTCAAAAAATTAAATCCCCCAACAACAAATATTCAAAGAAACAACTGCCCAATAAATAAGTGGGCTAAAGACTTAAAGAGAAACTTCTCTGAAGAGGAAAGAAGGATGGCCAATAGACGCATGAAGAAATGCTCAACCTCCCTAGCCATCAAAGAAATGCAAATCAAAACAACATTGAGATACCACCTCACTCCAGTTAGAATGGCAAAAATCAAGAACTCTAATAACAACAGATGCTCAAGGGGATGTGGACAGAAGGGAACCTTACTGCATTGTTGGTGGGAGTGTAAACTTGTTCAACTTCTTTGGAAAGCAGTATGGAGGGTCCTCAAAAGACTCCACATAGAGCTCCCCTATGACCCAGCAATCCCACTTTGGGGCATTTACCCAAAAGATCACCAACAACACCATACTAAAGCTACCAGCACAACTATGTTTATTGTAGCATTATTCACCATAGCTAAGATATGGAACCAACCCAGCTGCCCCTCAGTAGATGAATGAATCAAGACAATGTGGT
>NW_027204746.1:0-21187 GCF_024711535.1 Dipodomys merriami | reverse complement strand
TAATTCTGGCTTTTGGGTAGCTAAGTGGAGATAAAAATCTCACATGCTCCTTCCCTGGATGCCTTCAAACTGTGGCCCTCAGATCTCAGCCTCCTGAGGAGGTAGCATTACAGGTATGAGGCACCAGTGCCTGGCTAGTTCTTAATTCTTTTTTTTTTTTTTTTTTTTTTGTCTGTTTGTCTTGGGGCCTGAACTCTGGGCCTGGGCACTGTCCCTGAGCTCTTTTGCTCAAGGCTAGCACTCTACCACTTGAGCCACAGCGCCACTTCCAGCTTTTTTCTTTTTGCTTATGTGGTGCTGAGGAATCGAACCCAGGGCCTCATGCATGCAAAGCAAGCACTCCACCCCTGAGCCACCTTCTCAGTCCTAGGTCTTAATTCTTAATTAATTAAAAAAAATTTTTCAATCCATCATTTTTCTCAGCCAAATATGTGATTGTTACAAAATCTGAAATAAATGTCATAGTTAATGTGGGAAACTAAGACTGCATTGCCATAAGGCTGTTGGGAGGATTCTTTGAGTTAATGTGCATAGTGAGTGCATATAAAAAGTACGAAAATAAAAATCTAGGGCTGGGAATGTGGCTTAGTGGTAGAGTGCTTGCCTAGCATGCATGAAGCCCTGGGTTCGATTTCCTCAATACCACATACACAGAAAAAGCCAGAAGTGGTGCTGTGGCTCAAGTGGAAGAGTGCTAGCTTTGAGCACAGAGAGGCTCAGAGACAGTGCCCAGACCCTGAGTTCAAGCCCCAGAACTGTGAGTAAATAAACAAACAAACACCTAGCTAGAACTGTTATTATAACCTTTCACAAAAGAATTTTATTCCGTATATTTTGTATAGCTATAATTTGTTACCTGTCTCAGCCTATTAGATGAATGAAGCAATGCCACATGGCAAAAAGATCATCCCATAGACCTTGGAGAGTCTGATACAGCCTCCAGCAAGGCTCTAGTAGAGACTTTTTCTGTAAAGGCCCTCAGGGAAAGCTAAGCTCTTAGGCCCATCAAGAAAGCCTCTGTGGTTTTAATCATTTGTCTTTCATACCTTGGGAAGAATAGATTTCATAAGCAAAGAGCTGGTTTTTTAAATTATAACACAAGACAACGGTAAAATCCATGCATCCTCTGGAGGCTGTGTATCTCTTCAGCACTGTCTACAAGCTTTTTCAGGAGCCTCTCTCCTTTGGGTCTCCATGACAATGCTTCCCACCATGGCTGTCCTCTACCCTTCTGGCTTCCCCTCACTAGTCCCATCATCTTCCTTTGTTATTCTCTCATATTCATGCATACCAAACAATATATTTTGCAGGAAAGCATACAAATAAAAAGACACATTAAAATAATGAGAGGCCGGGCGCTGGTGGCTCACGCCTGTAATCCTAGCTACTCAGGAGGCTGAGATCTGAGGATCGCGGTTCAAAGCCAGCCCGGGCAGGAGAGACCGTGAGACTCCTATCTCCAATAAAACAACCAGAAAACCGGAAGTGGCGCTGTAGCTCAAGTGGTAGAGCGCTTGCCTTGAGCTGAAGAGCTGAGGGACAGCGACCAAGCCCAGAGTTCAAGCCCCACGACCGACCAAATAAATAAATAAATAAAATAAAATAATGAGAATGTTTGCCTCTGAGGAAGGAAAGAAGTAGACCAGGAGAGGAATATGGAGACAAAAGGACTAAACAAATAAACAAGAGAGAAGCCCTGCATAGGCCAGTGATGATATTGTACCATAAATAGAGAGAATAATCACTCAAATCTGAGCTTGATGTTCAACTGGTGTAAGTCAGGGAGGAGAGGAACAGGCTTCATGAAAATACAGCCTAGGAGGTCAATTCTCCTTATTACTCTCACATTATAAATGCATGGGCCATAGCTCAACATTTTAAAAAAGTACACAATGCCAAGTAATTTTCAAGAAGAAACATAATGAACTATTATGATGAAGGTATCAGAATATATATATATATATATATATATATATATATATATATATATATATATTTCTTATCTACCCTAAAGTGTTTCTCTGTATATTATATTCTGGCATGTTCCATTTGTATTGGGGGAAAAAAACTAGAAACCTTTGAAGAATCAAACTTACCTAGAAAGCCTTCGTTTATGACTCCACCATTGATGGCTTCATTTGGGCACTGAGGAATACTTCTTAAGGAAAAGTTTCTGAACAACTGAAGCTGCTCTTGAATCTTATCAAACGTAGGCCTTTGTTCAGGTTCTTGAGCCCAGCATTGAGTCATTAAATTCCACCTGGATATGTAGATGAAAAAAAGTAAATGAAGGTAAGTAAATGCTGACAACACATTATTACTGATAACCAAAGTATAGTTATTTTATTAGTGAAAGAGTGAGTTATTTCCAGTGCTCCATGATGAGAGTACACACTTTGGTTTCTCATTTAACAGAAGCTTGAAAAGTTACCATTATTTCTAGTTATTAATCTGAGTGAATAGATAGATAAATGGATGTCTGGAAATGTCTCCTCAATGGAGCTAAGAGCTATGAAAATTACTGAAGCTAAGATTTAAAAGACTTCATAAGCTAGGTGCCAGTGGCTCACGCCTGTAATCCTAACTGTTCAGGAGGCTGAGATCTGAGGGTCATGGTTCAAAGCCAGCCTGAGCAGGGAAGTCCGTGGGACTCTTATCTCCAATAAACCACCAGAAAACCAGAAGTGGTGCTGTGGCTCAAATAGTAGAGCGCTTGCCTTGAGATGAAGAGCTCAGGGAGAGCACCCAGGCCCAGAGTTCAAGCTCTACAACTGACAACAACAACAAAATAATAATTAATTAAAAATAAATAAATAAAATAAAATAAAAAGACTTCATATATACTCTATGTAAAACAGAATCTAATATTTGTCTACACCACCATTTAGAGGCAAAAATCACACATAAAGGCCAGATTTGATTCCAGAACTTTAGTTTGCCATTGTAGTATCAGTTCCTCGGACATTAGTTGCTGGCTAATTAAACATTATCTAAGAAATACCTGGAAAAACAGTAAATGAAAGAACCAACACTTAAGTGTTGGAGATATGACTCAACCAATGAACGAAAGCATCAGATACTAAGTTCAAGTCCCAGTCTCAGACAGGAAAAAAGGAAAAAGAAAGATGTCTTTCAGAGTAAGTAAAGTGACAATTGTCAGATGTGGGGATTTCTTAAATTTCCTATGAGTTAAATGATTTTGTAAAAAGAAAGTATTTTCCCCAAGATTGGGAATAGGAAACCCCTAATCAGTTTAGCTTTGTGTTGTATGCTAGTTTAAAAAATACCAAAAAAAGGAAATCTGTAATGTAAAAAAAAAAGCTTTTATGATGGATTTGTACATGGATTTGTTCCAGGGTGACCTATTTTCTAGCTGTGATCTTTCCACTTCAAATGGATATACATAGATTAATAATAGAGTCAGTAAAAATTTTAAATAAATATCTGTTCAGCCCTCTTAACTAGTTTTCATTCATTCACTCAGCATAGAATTGTCAGGTACTTATTTCACACCAGCTATTGCTAAAATATGAAGAGCTGGGAGTGCAGCCGGGCGACTCCTCTCCTCACAGGTGACAGGTGCAGGAAGTGGAAGGCAGTGACAGGATTTACCACATCGAGATTCATATGAGCTGGAAAGAAAAGTAACTCTTTCATATTGTCTAGAACTGATCAGGTCTTGTCTGGAGTCTCCAACTAACAGGAGAAAAAAATTATTTCATTTAGCACAACGCAGTTTATTACCTAGTATAGATGACCACTTGAGATAATCCATTTAGGAAATGTTCCAACTTTTCCATAAACTATCACAGACTATCTTATTTCCAACTCAGCTTTCCAGTGTGATGGCGTGAAACATACCAGGTGTGAAAGAGGCTTTATTGTGATGCGTAGGAATACACTTGTGGATTCTTTGAACCCCATATTGCTTTCCAAATCTTCACTAATCTCAGTGCCTGTTCTGGAATTCACCGAGGAGTTACTGGTCTGGTCTATCCTGTAGACATCCTTCCACTATGAACACCCTGAATTCTTCACCTATTCTTCAGACACTTTGCCATTGAACAAGTTCTCCTTGTTTCTCTGGTTACAGGCTTCTGTGTGACTCTTTCAAAGCCTGTATCTGCTGACAAGGCCCGGGAAACCCATGCCTGTTTCCCTCACAAGCCCACCGGGTGTTTCTTGGCAGAATCTCTAGCTATCAACAGAAACATTACACAATAGGGAAAACAAAAGAAACTTGAAGAAGAAACCAGACCTCCTTTTGTCCAGATATACCATTCTCCCTTCTGACATATGCTCCCTTCTTCCTCCATATTAACGTGGGGTCCCCTACTCAATCATCTTGTAATTCAAATTGGAAGGTGTTGGGGCTCTGCCTTTGGTGTGGCCTCTCTAACCTAACTGAAGTCTCAGGACCCTCACCTTCCTATCGCCATCTATAGAGTTGTCTTTTTCCCTACAGTTTCCCAGAGCTTTAAAAAGGAATAAGTAGCCACTCATTGCTGTTTAGATGAGACTACCCTGCTGGGAATGCGGCTTAGTGGTAGAGTGCTTGCCTACTATTCATGAAGCTCTGGTTCAACTCCTCAGTACCACATACACAGAAAACGCCAGAAGTGGCTCAAGTGGTAGAGAGCTAACCTTAAGCAAAAGAAGTTCAGGGACAGTTCTCAAGCCCTGAGTTCAAGCCCCAGAACATATTTATTAGACTATCCTTAAAGTTATAGTATTACCATCACTCAATCCTGGTACTAACAAGGAGCTAAAGGACTCGCATAACTCCTCCAAATTTGATTTTCAAGTTGCTAACTATAACACTTGTCAAGTATTTGATCTTTTTTGACCTTCTGGGCATAGGAAGAAAATTGGGGGCAAAAAGAAGAACAGATATGTAAAAACAAACTGAGAAAGTGTTTCAGAGTATTAATACCACCATATCAACAGGAAAAAATAATTTAAATTGTGTTAAATTCTTTTACAAGTAGAAGAGAAAAGAAACATTCATTCTAATGGACATGGCACATTTTTGGTAAGTAATTCACAGCAGGCCCTTCTACCATAGATGACATTTAAGCCCACGAACTTTGTAGGGAAATAAAACGCTAGTCATGGGAATAGGGTGTGGATAGAAGTCAAGAGCATGTTAGGAGCGGGAAAAGCATGTGTAAAGGCCTAAATTTGGAAAAGCTGGGCACATTTTAGAATCTGGAAGCAAGCCAGTGTGACTGAAGTACAGTCACTAAGGGGAGAGAATGAGATAAAAAAAAAAAAAAAAAAAAAAAAAAAAAAAAAAAAAAAACAGAAGAGGAAGGTAAGATCCTTCAGGTCCTATAGACCAGGCAAGGAATTGGAAATTTATGGAAGTCTTAGAGCAGATGTAATATTTGCATCTTAAAGGCCTATTCTAGCTAATAGATGGATAATGGATTATATAAGAGCCAAGTGGAAGGTGTTAAAGAAAACTAGAGTGAGCACTAGTGGTGCTTTGGATTAAGGTAATGGTAAGGGAGCTAGAACAAGATTATATCAGTCACTAGGTAACATTGATGCAGGAATTATTACACAAACTTTTTTTTTAAAGCTAGTATCTATTTTAGAAACTATAATGCCATTTCTAATACATTACAGAATAGCACACAAACTTCCATTTACTTCATTTTTTGACAAGCACTCAAGTCAGAGTTAATACTACATAACAGGTATTATAGAGAAATTTAACAATTGGAATCTGCCCTGTGTATTGATCTGATTCCTTTTTATATGTAGTATAAGAAAACTCCATCCCATTACACAATGTCAAACTTGGTTTGTTTTTTTAATAGGAATCACATTTGGGAAAGAACTGAAAGACAATCTATTATGTATGTCTTTAGAACTTGTGCCAACAAGAAACAAGGACAATACACAGATCTCTATGTGGGATCATTAGATTTGGGGATACATTTATAACCGATATAAGATCATAAGTTTAAACTAACAGTTCAAATATGATCTTGATGACTAGGATGGGAGTTGTCCTAAGAGTTACATGCAGAAAGTGAAGTACTACATAATTCATCACAGGAAGCATTTCTGAAAATAATGTCATAAATCAAATATAATGTTAAGGTATTAATAAACTCTGGCAAGACAGTCATTTTGACCAGAAAGTATAACTTATTTGTTAATAATCTAGATAATTCTACAAAGGATTCAACATAATTAACAGAGATTACTTAAGATGAGGGAAATAAGGAAAAAGAGGAAGTTGAGAAACGGGCTGACAGCCACCTGCCCCTCATCTGCCTACTTACTCAGCCTCTAAAATTCAGCCTCTTGTTTAATTTATGTAATTTATGTAAGCAGTTAGTCTTGAAATTTTCTTCTATGGAGGTTTTAATTTCTATTGAATCTAATTGCAATTTCATTTAATTTTCTAGATGGCAAAAATATGACCTGTTAGTATGCAAGCAAGTCCATTTTATATCAGCATGCAGAGAAAATAAAGACAAACAAAGAAGAGCTATATAAAGCTACTTCATCTAAAAATAGAGAATGCAACTTGTGGTCTCAAATAAACTGGCAATGGAATAAAATGGAGAAACTTTTTAGGACTCAATGGTCCTTTAAAAACTATTACTTTTGTCTTTCAAATTAATTAACAACCTCCGTGACCAGTGGCATATCAGGGGCATCTTTCCTTACAGTATTCACTGTTCATTATTCAATATCATAAATGATATACTTGTACAAAATTATAGCTATAAATAATCAAGTATATTGCTTGAAATAAATTTGCTGGTCCTCCAGTTTGTTAAACTTTATCTGGCCTTGGCTGTTCTAGAAAAACACTCATTATACTTAAGTATCTCATTTGGCCAAGTATTCAGCTTGAAAATACCTCCACTTACTACGAAAACACTTTAGTCCTCTTTTACCTCAATTAGTCTTCAAAATAGCATAAAACTCATTAGCTGCATTTAACATTAGTCTCCAAGTCCTTGGATTCATGAAGCTATTAAAGTTCAACTCATGAAAACATCACAGCATCTTTTATTATTGAGTCTTTATAGACTCTTTATAGACAAAGCATATAAAATGCAGATTTCAAGAGTTGCCCTTACTTGCTATCAATCTCAGAGACCTCTTAGCATCTGGATATACACATTTTTAAGAGTATAAATATAATGTCAAGCCTCCATAATCAGGCGGTGTTGCCTCCTACATCTGAGAGACACTCTGGAATTCCAGTTGCCAATGTGATCTGGCTAGCATAGTACCCAAAGAGCTCCCTCTTGATGTAGCTTGCCCTTTGATCCTGTTTCTTCTCATGAGTGGTGTGGCCGGCATGCAAACTAAAACCTGAAGAGAATATTGATGGCTGGGCTGTCCCTTGTACAGGTGCGAACCTAAGGAGGGAAGGGCAGGAATGCTCTGAACCCTACATTCCAATAATAGCTGTGAATAGCAGAGCCATCCAGGAGCTCATCTAACCCAAAGTGCATCCAGGTGCTGAGTATTTCATCAGTGAATAGAAGGTGTACCATGGCTCAGGGTAGACTTTCAACCCTCTAAGCTGGGCCTGTGATCTTAGAGAACTGCTTCAAATAAAAATCAGTTCCCTCTGTACTCTAAGGGGAGTAGTTAATCTTTATCATGACAACTTAAGGCCTAGGTCAGATTGAATGGCATCTGTGAGAGCCCTACTTCCGCACAGAGCTTGTTTTCCTGTTGGCAGTGAATGTTAACCCTTCCCGGGGCTCCATAGAGTCCTGCAGCCCATGTAGAGGACTGGGAGCATTGCTCACTTTTTATTAATGATATTCACATTAACTTTCAAGCACGAATCTTAATTACAAGGAAACTGCATATGTTGTAAACACTAAGTTAAGTTATTCAGCCTAGTGGATTACTCAAGACAAAACTAGACAGAATATTATCTTTCCCCACTCATCAGCAGGCATACTTTTCTAGCTCTTTTCTAGCCCTCCTTCTTTCCTCTAGCTGCATTAAACATAGCTACATTTTTTGCTTTACAACAGAGCAATTTATTATTCATTTCCATCTTCCCAAAACACAAAATAATTACACACATCATACAAAACATGTAATTCAGTAATCTATGCTTAAGGAGTCTATGCAGAAAATATTGTATAATTATGATGAGGTACATTATTCACCCCAAAGGGATCCAAAAGGCCAGCTAAAATCCAAGAGCATAAAGAAAATTGTGTGCTATTGAAATTCTAGGGGAAATGTCTGAGTGTTTAGGAGATGGGTAAAAGATGCAAAATAATTACTAGGATTTCTTTCTCAAATCTTATGTCAAAGGTTTTCAAATTTTGTTTAATTTCTCAATTCTAAATTACAGATTTTCCCCTCGCTCACAAAAGACTCATTAATTTTTTTTATTCACTTCTACTGAACTTACTCAAGTGTGCATGTATTTGATGATCTCCCTGCAAATATGCCAGAGGCTATAACAGCGAAATAAGAAGCTCCTAATAATTCTTATCCTCTTCTAGATGGAAGATTTAAATAATGCAGAAGATTCACCAGGAGAACACCCAACCAAGGTGCCCAGCTCTTAATCATCTTTTGGCTCAAGCCTAACTATTCCTGTAAATAACACAGCATCGTCAAGGCAGTACAGCTGTGGTATGCATTCACATACTGCTAATTCCTTTTGCATTTGCCTGTACCACACAGTTTAGCACTTTATTACATTTTGGCTAGCCATCCAACTGCTTCGTGTGCATCGTTTCATTCAAAATATATTCTGAGATGCTGAAGAGCTGTGCTTTTGATATGAAGACTTCTGTAATTCATACAACCCTCGGCATGACTGTGTGTGTCCTGGTGTGTATACTTTCTGGTTATTCTTTTAGAAACCTCTTGGTTAAAACACCTGTTGGAAATGTTTAAAATTTTTATGTTTCTGCTGGAGTTGTCCATAGGAGGTGAATTAGTATCTAGCATAAGACTCTGTAAATAATTTTTTCTTTTACAACTAGACTGAAGTCACTCACTTTTCTGAAAACAACAAGGGCTAGTCATCATTTGATAGAATCACATTCACTCATTTTGTGCTAAGATCATAACTTGATCAAATATGTATACCCTATCAATCAATGTCAAGTATATCAGCAAAGGCAACCTAATTTTTTTTTGGGGGGGTGGTGTTGGTCGTGGGGCCTGAACTCTGGGCCTGGGCACTGTCCCTCAGCTCTTCAGCTCAAGCCTAGTGTTCTACCACAGTGCCACATCCAGCTTTTTTTGCTTATGTGGTGCTGAGGAATAGAAGGCCTCATGCATGCTAGGCAAGCACTCTACCATTGATCCACCTTCCCAGCCCAGCAACCAAATTTTTAAACTGTATGTTTCTTTTGGGCAGAGTCTTAAAAGTATGCAGAATAGCTGGGAACTGGTAGTTTATACCCGTTTCCTAGCTACTCGGGAAGCTGAAATCTGGAGATTGTAGTTTGAAGTCAGCAGAGGCAAGAAAATCTGTAAGACTCTTATCTCCAAATTAACCACAGAAGTGTGGCTGTGGCTCAAGTGGCAAAGCCCTGGCCTTGAGCAAAATAACTTAGGGACAGCACCCAAACCTGACCCTAAATTCAAGCCCCAGGACTGACACACATACACACAGAAAAACAATATTAAAATATTGTGATTGGCTGGGAATGTGGCTTAGTGTAGAGTGCTTGCCTAGCATGCATGGGGCCCTGGGTTCAATTCCTCAGTACCACATAAAATAAAATAAATTAAAATAAAATATTGTGATCAAGATAGCATTCAAATAAAATCTCTCAAATAAAATTACTGTGATCACACACATATGAAGCTTGCATTTACTTACAAGAACTTATTAAGAGTATAAGTATGTACTCCTAAAAATTTTTATTTCTGAATGAAATGTGTGTATCTAAGTAAGAAGAAACCCTAATATAATTAGTAAATTAAGTCCCACAATTAATTTACTTTTTATGTGAGATGTACAAACATGTAAATTCTATTTTTGTAAAAATGTCACACCACTAAGACTATAATTGCAAGTGAATGTGTTTTTGTTCTAGGGTGGTTATGTGAACATAATTAACTTACAGATCATCAGGACAATTTCTTGGTGGCTCCAATCTTCCGCCTGTTTGTACATAGTTTAAAACATCAAGGTTGGAATGTGCTGGATAGGTTGATGACCAAGAGTTAAAATCTCCCAAATCAGAATTCCAAAAGACCTAGGATATTAAAGGTTATTCTTTAATTGTACTTATTACAAAGATCAGGTTCACAACAGCTTCTCTAAAACATTACTGTTGGAAATATGTGGTCTATTTTGAGACTGACATCACTGGTCTTATAAAAGGTATGGGTAATTTAGAAGCAGAATAACATGAAGGAAAAAAGAACCATGAGGCCAGTCTGAGCCCCATCTCAACCAACAAGCTGGGCATGGTGATACATACTGCCATTCCAAACCATGTGAGAAGTGTGAATAGAAGGATCAAAAAAGCATGAGATCCTACCTAAAAAATAATTAATGCAAAAAGGGAGATAGAGGCATAACTCAAGTGTTCTAGAATGCTTTCTAGAATGCTTTCTAGCAGGCCTTGTGTTCAAACTCTGGTATTACCAAAAAATTAAACACATAAATGAATAAAAAGAACAAGACATTGAGAATGAGCCACATTTCAAAGGTGATAGGAAGGTTTGGAGGGTGAGGGGAGGATACAAATACATGAAAACAAATGCAGAGACACACAGGCAAACAAATGCACAAACACACATACAAACAAATATATAGACACACATACACACAGAGACATAAGCACACACATTGACTGGCATGCGTATATATATGTGCACACTCTTGCATGCTTACACAGACATTTAGAATACATACATGTGCACATGAGTTCCTGCCCATGGTGAAACATACCCTTCCCCCACAGTGCTCCAGTGCCTAGGATTTTCACAGCATTGATATGCAGACATAGATAGGGATGAACAATAGCATGTTTCACCATTTCCCTCCAAGTTGAGGAGGATAAAATGATAAACAGAGGAGGTTATAAATATTGCTTTGATAAATGGCAATTCCTTTGTACAACTACTTAAAGATAATTTTAAACTGCCAGTACTAAGGACCAATTTTTATTTCCTTTATATTTTTGCCTAGGACCAGGCCCACTTAAAAGTCACTAAACAAATCTTTGTATTTATTTTAAGCAGCTCCAATCAAAACTTGGTTGTTAACAAGCAAAAAAGTGGGGGTTCTTATTCAAATAACAAAGAGATGCCTAACCTTCCCCAATGTTCTATTCTCATCTCTATGCAAGACTTAAAAATTAATTACCAGGAATATCAAAATAGTAAGTATTTGGGCACATACTTCCACTTTAATCTGTAGATAACCAATTTCTAGTAGTCACAAGCTTACACATCACTGGAATATAAGCCAAAATACTTGACGTAAATGTATCTATTTCATATGGATGTGTAAAGGGTCAAACTGACTGAGGGAGGAGCACAAATGGCTGAGATTCAGAATAGTTCCTCCCTGACTACAAGCTTGAAACCAATCACCTAACCTCTCTTGTCTTCTATTCTCTCATACTAAGAGTAAAAATGAAAAACAAGGTATCGTTTGAAGATCCCCGTGTCTCTGACATGTGACAATCAGACTGCGTGTCTTTGTGTCCCATTCAGCTCACCATACATCAGATTGAGTCGTGAAGATTCCATCCATCAAGCTTTCTGGAGCCATCCAGCGGACAGGAAGCAGGCCTTCCCCTCTTTTTCTATAATAGTCATTTTTATAGATGTCCCTCGCAAGTCCAAAGTCCCCAATTTTCACTACCCGTGAAGGACGGGTGTAATCTTTCACAGAGACAAGGCAATTCCGAGCTGCTAGATCCCTATTGAAAAAGTTACATTTAATGAAAATGATAAAGTTCCAGATATTAAGTGAATAACACTAGTGGCCCTGTAAAGACAATAGACTGAGCCAGATGCAGGTGGTTCATGCTTATGATTGTAGCTACTTGGAAGGTTGAGACTAGGATAATCAACAGTTTAGACAGAAAAGTTTGGGAGATCTCCTTCTCAACTCATAGCAGAGCATGGTGGTACACACCTAGCATCCTTGTCACATGGAAGGCTAAAATCATGAGGACTGCACTTCCAGGCCAGCCCAGGCAGAAAAGTCAATGAAACTCTGTCTCTATGGCACAAGCTGGACATGATGATGTGCACCTGTCATCTCAGCTATGGAGGGAGGGGTAGAGGTGAAAAATAGGAGTATCACAGCCCAGATGGTCACCAGAGCCAGAAGCAAGACTTTCTCAAAAATGACTGGCGGAAGTGGTGCTGTGGCTCAAGTGGTAGAGCACTAGCCTTGAGCTGGAGAGTTGAGGGACAGTGCCCAGGCCCAGAATTCAAGCCCAATGACTGACAAAAAAAATGACTGGCACTAAACTAGGACTGGAGGCCTAGCTCAGTACAGAGTACCTTGCCTAACTATTGTGAAATCCCAATACAAACCTTAATTTCACACACATACATACAATCAAAGAGGATATTGCTATTTTAACAATGTTTAAGTATCTTATCTGATCTACCCAAACTATACGGAAGCAATCACCATAATAACCTTGCAACCAAATTGTCATTGTACCTGTGAATGAAATGCAACTGCTCCAAGTATACACAGCCTTTTGAAATATCTACACACAAGTCTACAAGGTCAACCAAGTTGAGTAAAGGACCATGAAACTAGAAGAAATAAAAGGAGAATTACAAACACTTATCCAACTTGCACAGATATATACCTATATATGTCAGTATATACTGATACCTAAATATGTATATACACCTTTGCATAGAATATCTAAAGGAAATCTTAGTTATGATTACAAGAATTCAGAAAAGAAAAAATAACAATTATTTGCTTTCTATCCATACATATATGAAAACACACACATATACATGATAAGCTATATCTATAGTAAGCAGAGATGACACAGAATTTTTATTGGAAAATCACTCAGTGATGTCAAACTTACCTGTTTCTATTCACAAGTTGTGTGAACTTGCTCGATTTGTTTGATTAAGTAAATAACTTTCTCATATGTAAAATGGATGTAGGAATACTGCTTTTGCAAGATGCAAAATAAAATATGTAAGGGAGTTGGTCGGGCAGGGATATGATTGGTGGGAATCTAGAGACCTTCCTAATTAACTGCCCTCTCTTGACTCGAGCCTCCCAGTGTGGTAAGAACTAAAGAGACAGCCAGATCTCTTAAAAATATATAGAATATTTAATATGCTATATTACATGACAAGCACATAATAAACAGTTGCTGATTTTATAAGTAGAAATAATTGAATTATTGGCCCTTTATCATGTCAGTTAGGACAATGGGCTTGTTCTTCAGATGAATCCCATATCATTGGCAGCAATATTTTGTTTTCAAGTCACAGATTACTACTCTCATCCAAACGAGTCAGCACAAATATATACTTAAGCTTGCACTGACTGCTATTTCTAGGTGAAAAACACCAGTCAATATTTTTATTAGTAGCATATGGGGGGGGGGGTATCCTGACTTCCTTCCTAGAAGCCAGAGTCATACATTGTGTGGGCCTTTGAATTGCCCTGCAATTACTCTGGTTCAGGCCTTTATCATCTCTAATCTGAGACATCCAAAAACTTCCTCTGTCTCCAGGCTCCTATTCTTTCATTAGCTCACTTGTGCCTTGCTTCCTGTAGAGTCTATTAAATTACTAAGCACAGCCCCTTGGCAGATCCCCCTTTTAAAGTGCTGTACCCCCTGCCTTCTATGACAAGCTCATGCTGTGCCTTAAAATGACAGCTATTGAATAGTGCCACGGCCTCATACAACTATATCCAGAACTGATTGACTAGGCGCTGACCTTACACCCAAGAATTAGTTCCCCTCTAATGTGGCTCATTGCATATGGTTGCGGCTATGACTGCTTGACGGGCTCCTTTTGACTGGAATGCTGCTTTGCTTTGAATAAAATCTACTCTACTTGTAAAGACTTTCTCTTGATGTAGAATCCTGCTTCTGAACTTCAGTTTTGTGGCTGGTATCCTATTTGCTGTTGACAAAGTTTCCATAGTGCTGCTTGCCTGTATGGGTCTCTGAGCATTGCCTCTTCCTCTCTACCCTTGTGACAATTTGTTGGAACACTCCACTCCATCTTGGGACCACTTGACTTCAGATGCTACCATTTCTTATCATTGATGTTTCTTGCCACCCTCCAGAGGGAATGAAGAGAAGCAGAGTTTTCCTGTGTGTCATGCTGGGGCAGGAGAATTGGATGGATAAATGAAGAATTCCAAGATAAAGTCTCATCTTTCACAGTGGAAAATGAATAGATGCCCCCTCACTCCTGACCCCCACATTGAAAAATCAGTGTTTAGCTGTGTTTGGAGTTTACAGAGGTAAACACCAAAAAGATAGCATGCAACCCTAGGAAGTGAAGATAGAACCCCAGGCTCCTGTTTTTATAATATTCACCTTGTAATATATTTTAATTGAAAAAAATAGTGTCTAACTTGATAGGAGAAAACCACAGGGTTTCAGATCTATACATTTAAACTTTAGTGACTTGTCTCATGCCTTCTCATCTGAGGTATAAAGTTGGTTTGCATTGGTGGCCTTGTTCAGTTTTCCACAGTATTACCAGGGTCCACACTGTGCTGGGCACTGGGCGTGAAGGAGAGGTGAATGAGGCTGCATTATCAGGGCAAAACTGCAGAGCTGACAGGACTTGTGAGTATGGGAAATAAAGCAGGGCATCAACTGGATAAAGTGGGAGAGCATATGTAAAATAAAATCCATAGTTTTGTTTTGGCCTAAATAAGTTTTAGACACCTACTATAATCCAAATATGTTATCTCGAATAATAAACAAAACTGGTTAGATCAACAGATTTAACTCACAAGTCTAGAATTTAGTAGACTTCAAGACTAGAAATAAAACTTGGGACAAGCCGGGCACTGGAGGCTCATTCCTGTAATCCTAGTTACTCAAGAGGCTGAGATCTGAAGATCACAGTTCAAAGTCAGCCCCAGCAGCAGTCTGTGAGACTCTTATGTCCAATACACTACTCATAAAAAGCCAGAAGTGGTGCTGTGGCTCAAGTGGTACAGTGATAGCGTTGAGCACAAAGAGGCTCAGAGACAGTGCCCAGGCCCTGAATTCAAGCCCCAGGACAAGCGCGCGCGCACACACACACACACACACACACACAGAAAAAAGAAAAAAAGAAAAAAGAAAACACCTTGGGACAGAGAAACATCTATATGAAGTATGTGTCTTTTTAACTCTACACAATCTCTGTGCTCCAGAAACAAAGAAACAAATAGGATTATGTCCACAACATTTCTATTTCTTTATTAAATAGTAAAAATAAGTTCAAATATTAGCCCAAGATTCTAAAGGAAGGGAATATGATATAACTTTTCCGCAGAAGCCATCTAAAAATCTCACCAGTCAAGGCTCAAACCTAAATTTAAAGAACTATCATAGGAAATGGCAGGGCATGCACACTAGGAAGCAATACTCGGGAGCTAGTGCCTACCTTTGACTTTCGGGCTTTGCGCAGATAGGTTAGAAGGTCTCCTCCTTCCATCAGTTCCAGGATGATGTACTGGGGTTCATTCAACAGGCAGACCCCCAGCTGCTTCAAAATGTTGGGATGATTAAACTTGCTACAAGGCAGAAAGACAAAGCTGCATGACATGACAGTGACAGCAGTCCCAGCAGAGAGTCTTTGAGGAGTACAACAATTCTTTACCCATACCTTCCTTCAAAACTCCTGACCTCTTTTCTCTAACAGGTGAAGGCTTCTTTCTCCAAGCTTTCTCTGTGGCCTTGACTTAAGTAGGTAACAGTGGCAACCCCTAGTGGCTAATGTATATGGACAAACAGGATTGGGTTGTAGAACAAATATTTCTATTAAGGGATGTGTGTGTGTGTGTGTGTGTGTGTGTGTGTGTGTGTGTGTGTGTGTGAGTGTGTGTGTGTGTGCCAGTCCTGGAGTTTGAACTCAGGGCCTGAGCACTGTCCCTGAGCTTTTTTTTGATCAAGGCTAGCACAATCTCACTTGAGCCACAGCTCTACTTCTGGCTTTTTGGTAGTTAATTAAGGCAAGAGTCTTATGAACTTTCTGTCCCCCAGATCATTTTGAACAACACTGCTCAGATCTCAGCCTCCTGCATAGCTAGGATTACAGATGTGAGCCACTGGTGTCTGGTTATTATGGGAATTTTATGTTTGGGGAAATAAAGCAATTTTGGCTAATGTCTTTGTTCAAAGCACATTTGAAGACATGTTTTCAGTCATCACAAGTATGAAATACACCTTTTCCTTTTTAAAAAAACCAATCAGATCTGTAGATTTTAACTACAATGGTTTACAATATCAACGTAAGCCCCAACTTAGTGGTTGGGGACCACAGCTTGGCATCCCATGATCTTCTGCCTTAGGTATTTTCTTTCAGATATCCTTGAGAAGTTTTCATGATTAAAATGGACTGACCTTGTGGGAAAGGTATCTTTCATTCAATATCCCTGTCACTGACATTAGAATGATTAAAAATAACCCTTCATCACCAGGTCTACTTGGCTCATTATCACACATTTAGAAGAACACAGTATTTCTAAAGCTAAATACCTTCAGAATTATATTGCAAAGCACATTCCTAAGTAATAATAAAAGGGGGAGCCTTTTGTCTGGGATTGCCTGTATTTAGGCTCAGAGGATTAACTTTTATAGAAATTGTGACTACTGGTATATTTCCCTTTACATTATAGCCCATATTTGCTTTGAGGAAGATCTGGTAGGTAAAGTACCATGTTAAAAACCCAATACCCAGCTATGTATGAAGAGGCTAGTCAGGAGGCTGAGATATGAGAATCATGGTCCAAAGCTATCCCAGATAGGAATGTCTGTAAGACTGCGATTTACCAACAAAAAGCTGAAAGGGGAGCTGTGGCTCAAGTGTTAGAGTGCCAGCTTTGAG
Source organism: Dipodomys merriami (assembly GCF_024711535.1). Lineage (NCBI taxonomy): Eukaryota > Metazoa > Chordata > Mammalia > Rodentia > Heteromyidae > Dipodomys > Dipodomys merriami. Next base: position 4,147 of record NW_027204746.1, on the reverse strand, counting down.
TAAGAAAGTTAAAGCACAGTGCTCAGGCCCTGAGTTCAAGCCCCAGGATTAGCTCACACACACACACACACACACACACACACACACACACACACACATCCACAATTATTAAAGCTTCCTACCCACATCAAGAATAGAAAAATGCCTCTATGCTACCCTGATACCTCATCAGATGTGCTTCCTTCAGGAATTCAATCTTCTCCTGGTCTGTGGAGGCCTTCTTCAAAGTCTGCATGACATAAAAATAAGTCAGAAATCAGCATAGCAGAACATGGCCAAGCGCCCAGATATTCATGTTACCTTCACAGCTACTTTGATTTCTCCACTTCCGGCTCCTAAGATGTCTACAGCTGTTCCTTCATATACTTCTCCAAAGGCTCCACTTCCCAACAAGACACGCAGAGTCAGTTTTTCCCGCGGGAAGGTAGGAAGTCTTTCAATCTCCTCTTGGGTTGGAAGAGTACTAGAAAACAATCATATTTGTTCTTTCCAAACAAGTTTGCTGGTGTTTGTGTTTGAAAAAGGAAGAGTAGTATCAGGACTTAGCAACATTGCACATTCTACTTGATAGACATGGAATTTTGTGTTTCTAATATGTCCCTATTCCTCAGGCTTATACAGACAGAACCTGACATTTCACACCTATTTCAATAGGAACATGAAATTGTATGTGCTGCCCTGAGATTTTTATTATGGCTAGCTCTGTTGGACTAATAGTCCTGTACTTCTTCAGATTGCAAATGTATGTAAAAAACTACTTAAAATTGCATCTAGGTTTATGAGTTTTCACTCACATAACTGACCTCAGATAAAATGTTATTCACTGTGACCACAGAAATGAAACTCCATCACCATCAGATTTACTTTTAGACCTCTCATTTGGAATATCATGGAAAGTAAAAGCATCCTCTAGGAGATTAAATGCTTTGAGCTTTTAATAAATAATTTTGAATATCAAATAATAAATAATCTGGTATAGCTGAATAGCTGATATAGGACATGGGGGTATCTATCTCAAATCCTTCATTTCATTACAAATTTCTACAGGCATAATAACAAATAATTCTAGAAGCATAATTCCACCGAAGCATAATTAACAGTCTCATGCAATGGTGTACTTATTTTCCTTAATTATAATGGCAACAAATGTTTCAAACTCATCTGCCTTACAGGTATCTTATAGGCAACCATTGTACAGCTTCTAAAATAGAATGGAGTTGGCTTCATGGGACATACATGAGACCTTTGGAAGTTCTGCCCAAGCACTATCTCTAGATGAGTCTGCTGTTACCATCTCCTGTCTTCAAGGTGGGAAGCAAGGGTAGGCTTGCTGTTGCCACACACACTCTCTGCCATATGGAGCCATGAAGAGGACCCGGGCTACGTACTGTATTGCATAGCAGGCATTCGCCAGCCCCACTCCTGCTGCCACACCGCGAAGCTCACTTAGCTCTTTGTCTTCGTTTATGAGAACTGTCAGCGCTTCCTTGGAAGGTTTTTGATTCTTTGCTCTTCTAAGCCAGACTAGAAAGAAAAGAGGCAATTGAGAAAATAAAATATTTCTTCAGTTTTCCTTTAGGAAATATTAATGTATTTTACAAGCTTTTATGTATACAAGCACAGATCGTAATAGAACTTTATAGAAAAAATACTCATCACAGAAAATAGTAATTAAATCATATACAATTTAGCCAGGCACCCATGGCTCACGTCTGTAATCTTAGCTACTCAGTAGACTGAGATCTGAGAATCATGATTGGAAGCCAGCCTAGGCAGGAAAGCCCATGAGACTCTTATCTCCAATTAACCATCAGAAAACTGGAAGGAGCACTGTGGTTCAAAGTGGTAGAGCACTAGCCTTGAGAAAAAAAAAAAAAGCTCAGAGACAGCACCCAGAGACCTTCAATTCAAGCTCCACGCCTGACAAAAATGTACACAATTTATTGCATATCACTTTTCATCTCAGTTCACAGTCTTCAATTTTTAATACTATTATAAGTAAGTGTATTTTAATTTTGTAATAAATTTCTCAAAATTATTCACATATAAGAACTAAAATAAGGGGAAACAATTATATAATAAGCTATTCATAAAACAAATTCACTCTTAAGTCCAGACATATCCAATACTGAGTTGACCTGAGAAAATGCTTTCAATATAATGATACATCTTGTATATTAAAATACATGAGTATATATATATATATATATATATCTACTGTTGTATATGTATTATACAATATACTCCCTCAAATACATAGAAAATTATGAGAATGAAGCTCATCAAACTTTAGCAGTAGTTAGTTCATCATGAGTGATTCGTATTGTACTTTTAATATCATAAGCAGATCATTTTTTCATCAGGATAAAAATGATTTTTGAATAAAATATATCTAAGTGATCTAAAATATTTGCTTGTCGGTCAAAATCTGTTTGGGGGGATTATTGTTAAATTTTAAACTTTAGCACGCATAGTTGCTACTTGCTCAAAATCTCAGCATTTGAGAGATTGAGGCTGGAAGAAAGTGAATTAAAAGGCCAGCTTGAACTACATCGCAAGATTCTGTCAGTAAATGGACAGACAGACAGATAAATAGATACTTTTAACCATATTCACCCTCCTTCACTCTATGTACACATGTTAAGATGGAACAATAACAAAAACTGTTGAAATTGGTCTGGGAATGGGGGAAAGGAAAATGAGTTCGAGTGAGGAAAAGAGCTTGTCTGAGTAAGGTCCATTGCATGCATATAAGGACACCTCTAAATAAAGTTCCCATGTCCAACTGATGCTAATTAAAATATGGAGGAAAAACACAAGAAAGATTGAACTTTGTTTTAAGATTTTTTAAAGAAGTTAGAGTTAATGACAAATAGGGAAAGTACCAAGGAAAATTTTCAACCTTAAAATGTCCTTACTCCTCCTCCCTTGGTGATTCCTCCTTATACCTCTCTGAGCTATTGACAGCTTATCTATGAACTTCAAGACCAATGTGGCTCTGTGATTCTCCTATGCAAGTGTCTTCTATATTTCACATTATTCAAACATACATTCCTAGTTTTATCTTTTCACACTGGTTTGTCTTACTCCATCACTAAAGGGCAAGTTCCTTCAATTAGCAATCGTATGGAATATTAGATATGTCTAGTCACCAACCCAAAGTCTGTCTGTGCTTATTTTTAAAACTTTGTTTCAATGTTGTAAGTATAGCTGGTGAGAGCCTTCACCACAATATAAATTTTAGAACAATTACTACTTTATTTTAATAACTCTATCTTTTCTCATGCACACATACACACACACATACATACATACTGCTACTTATAAAACCACATGCAATGCTAATAAAAGCAAATCTGACTTAGTTTAGATATAATGAAAAGCCCATGAGTTCAAAACAGAATAAAAAAACCTTTAACTCTTGAGAAAGTCAGATATCCTTAGGATGTCTTGAAAACACACAATAGGTGGTCTGAAATTATCTCTTTCCTCCACTAGTGTCATGGGTTTGAACAGTGGTGATGTACAAGTAGGCAAGCAAAAGACAGTTGACAGACTCTTCATGTAACTTCCCTTCTCAGTAAGAAAGCAGACAAGCAGTCAAGCCCATATGCCAAATGCCAAATATACTACAGGCATCATGTGTAATTCTGGAGGGACTGGCTTAGTGGCACAAACATCAGCTGTGCAAGACTTAGACTCCCTGGAACCACAGGTTAAAGTCCTAGCACTGTCGGCTGAAATTTTTAGCTTTCTCCATTAATTAAAGGAGTGTTCCACATATTCTCTGGATAGGATCTTTGAAATTAAAGCTCAATTCAAGTCCTATGTGATCCCGGACACTTCATGACTCTGAACAATTTGAAGACAAAATAAAGATTTGACATACTTAATGAATATTGGTTTTCTTTACCACCAGAGAGTCTCAACTTTATATTTGCAACATTTTCTTCAATTTCCCCTTGTCACTTTCTGTTACTTACAAAGTAAGTCATGGCTTCTCAAACATGAGCCTGAGTTTCTTTGTTGGTAGTCTTCCCTTCCTAGAATTTTTCAGCATGTCAGACAGGACCATATATTTTATAACCCAAATCAAGACATTCAGGAAATTGAAAGAAAATGCTATTCATATTTATACCAAAACAAT
>NW_027204745.1:10000-21211 GCF_024711535.1 Dipodomys merriami | reverse complement strand
CCTCCATTCAGGCCTGTCAAAGCTCAGGTCCTCTGGGAAGGTGTTTCTCTCCAGATTTGCTGAGTTGGCCATCCAGATCAGATTGTCCAATAGTCCCTCCAGTAACAACGCCCCACCAGCACTTGTTGGAACTTGCAGATTCTGTTCTTCCTGTTACTCTTCTGTGTCCAGAGCACTCCCAGCTTCTCCTGAAATTCTGTGTTCACTTTCTCCAGGTCATCGAAACTTCTGGTCTTTTCCTCGAGCTGAAGTGTCACATATATCAGCTCTTTGAAAAACATTTCTTTCTCCTTCTGTGCAGTAGTGACCACAGAAGCCGCCATCTCCAGTTCTGCCATGTGCCGTTTTGAGACCTACAGGTGGCTGGTGAAAACTCCTTGCTCTATTTCTCTGCCATTGGTTGCCTGCTTGACTTGGGCCAGTGCAGATTGTAAATCACTTTCTGCTGAAACCAACCTCTGTATGGGTGGCTTGTGGATCTCTAGCTCTGTTTTTGGTGCTTCGTGCACCTGAGCTATCTTTTCCCTCTCTTTCTCCAGTCAATCCAGCAGGTTTGTCTTTTCCTGCTTCAGTGGTTGGATCTTGGCACAGAATGCCTGGTTTCTTTTGCTGCAATCCAGGGTAGGTATCACATGTAAACAGCACCTCTGCAGATCCTTGGTGGTATCAGGAATATTGACTATGACTGTGTCCAAAGGCAAGGGAGGCCCGCAATCAGCATCAGCTTTGGCCAGACGCTCTGTTGAATCACGCTCCCCAGTGGTGTTTGTCGTGGGGATCCCTCCCTTTTTCCTGTTCTTTGTTTTCTTGAATGTTGCAGGTCTGATGGAAGGATTCTTCTGCTGGTGTTCTGGCAGTAGTTTCTTGTCTGTAGCTCTCTCATGGAGTCTTGTTGTTTCAGACATCTGTGCACTGGGATGGGAAAGATGGGCTGGCCACATTACCAGGCTCTGGGAAATCCTCTATTCTCCCACTCACTGACTAGGATGTCAATTTCCTATTCTATTCCAAAGTCTCTTCGAATCTCCTGCTCACCACTCAGCCACCTCTACCTTCCACAACTGCTGGTGGTAGTGAACAACTGACGGAATCCTGGTGCTGGGCAGCATGGAATGTGGGCATGTCTACAATTCTTGTTTTGCATTGGTCAGAAAGAACCATGAAAAATGGGGGTGTGGCCGAAATTATGAGATGCAGTCACCATGGGTGGAGTCAAGATGACAGCGGCTCCCCCAGCCCCTTTCCCAGGGAACTCTGTCCAATTCAGTTGGGTACAAGAGGGTGACATGCTTTAGCCGGATGGTTGCACAGATTGTTGTGCATGTCTGTTTGTTGCCAGGATCTGGGCATATTCTTTGAGCTGCTTTTGCTCCAGTGGTAGCCCTCTACCACTGGAGCCACACAGCTTTGTTGACACTGAAGTTGGATCGGGGTCTCAAGGACATTCCTGCCTAGGGTGAATTTGCCCATGATCCTCCTATCACAGCCTTGTAAATATCAAGGAGGCCTGCTGAGAGCCACTGGTTCCTGCTTAATCATGGATGTTGCTGTTCTTGGACAGATCAGTGAGTTCCCTATCCTCAGGTTTAAGTGGTGGGAGCTGGAGCCCACAGTTTGAATCCTGGTCCTGCCACCGCCAAATGGCAGGAGAGCCTTAGAAATTCATTCCTATCTATACGAATACCAATGGAATGTGATTTATGTTATGACTGAATGGGCAGTTCTTGAATGATTCTAGGATAAAATTATATACAATTTTGTTATAGAACACTGATCATCAATACTTTATGAAGCACTTAAACAATCACATTCATTAAATGGAGGCATAATGAAACACCTAAGAATTGGTATTTCATTTCCTAAGAATTGCGCCTCACACAGTATAAAGGTGTCATTTTTTTCTGCCAAGATTGGGATTGGAACTCTTAGTGTGGGTAACTCTGTTACACTGTGTGGAATGGGGAAGCTGGCCTCCTTGAAGTCAAGAAATTCATGTGTACACCTCAGTTCTGAAATCGATCCCCAACACTAGAAAACATCCTCTTCATGTACATTTTAAATATGTGATTTATATTTACATACATATGTTGACTCCATATTGCTTTCAGTGTAGTTATTCATTTTATGTTTTGTTTCATTCATGTAGTGACTATTTTATTGATTATTATGGCACATAGAACATTGATTACATTGATTACATAGGATATAGGTCTGCATGCGTATTACAATTATACCAAACACCCAGAACTTTCACAGGAAAGGAAAATATGTGTCACCATCTGCTTCTTACTCCACGATTCATTTTGTCAGAGTGCTGGTATCTGAACTCATGGCCTACAAGGCCCAATTCATGAATGGGTGAGTGTCAACACACCATCCTGGGGCAAAATGAATTGACAGGCAGTTCCTAGGACCTTATCTCGAGCCCCAGGTTTTGAAAAAATAAGAACAGAGTGACACCCAGATGGTAGTATGCTAAAAATATATATCTTTATAAGGTGTCAGAGATGTCTATCCATTATTCACTTATAAAGACTACATTCCTACCAAAACTTGGGTATTTATTATGCCTCCATGTAATTTATGTTATTATTTTCATCCTTAATAAATGATTAAGTAAATCAGTGTCCTGAAATTATTGTGTCCCTGTGAGAAATACTATTCTTTTAATGCTTCATAAGATAATTAAATAAAATCAATCTGCTGACTGAAATCATGAAGTCTAATTTTATTCAAGTGTCATTCATGAGCAACTTATTCAACCGTGACATTGATAACATTCCATCATTATTCCTGTAGATGGGAATGAGACTCTTAGGATCTCCCACCATCCAGAAGTGGCATGACTGGGATTCGAACTGGAGGCCTATGTTGCCGTGCAGGACTATGGCTTCCTCAAACGCCCACCATTACAAAAAAATATTTAGCTCCATGGTTTGCAATTTGTGCCATTTTTCTGCCAGACCAAGGATTTGTACTCAAGGTCTGGGTAAATATGCAGCACTGTGCGGGATGGGAATCTGACCATATTTGAAGACAAGAAAATCAGGCCTGTTCCCTAGGCCTGAATTCAAGCCTCAGGCCTGGAAAAGATACTCCTTATATCCATTTTAAAGATAGAATTTATATTTCTATACAGATATTGAGTTCATATTGTGTTTGGTATGGTTATTCATTTTATGTCTTGTTTTATTCATTTATTTACCAATTATTTTATTTATTTGGATGACACCGCTACCATTTATTACATTATTTACATCCTATCACATAGCATCTAGATTTGTAGATATGTTCTCCATCATAACTGCCACCCAGGACTCTCCCAGAAAAGGAAATCATGTGTCACACTCGGCTTCTTACTCCAAGATTAAATTTTTGTCAGTGCTAGGATCTGAACTCAGGGCCTGGCAGGCCGAATTCATGAATGGATGAATGTGAGCATGGCAGCCTCTAGCCAATGAAGCTCTCAGGTGCTTCCGAGGTGCTGAGATCCAGCCCCAGGTTTGGCCAAATCAGTGATGCATAGATAGGCAGATGGTGCTATACAAATAAATATATATTGGTAAATGCCGCGGAACGGCTCTGGCGGGACGACAGAGGACACCTAGGGGAGGAACCTGGAATAAGGGGGGAGATGGCAAACAGACAACTCACACACATTAGGAATGGATGCTGAGTGCGATTTAATGCAGAGGATAACAAACTTTTTTAGCAAAAAGTCTACATAAGAAAGGGCAAAATGTTACACAATCTTGCTACAGGGCTTCATTCTTGTATGGTCACCAGCTGGTCGCCTGAAAGGCACTTGTTTCCGGCTTATCTCTAAGAAATATAATGGATTTCGATGTTTGTCACCATCTAACCATTACCTTATTTCTATAAAGGCCTTAATTGTCCCATAAGATTTTTCCTGTTCCTTCTTTAACAATAAGGTTATGGAGGCCTAGATCTAGCAAGTCTCTTAGTAAATGAAAGAGAGTAACAGGAAGTTCTTTCTCCTAAGTAGTTATCTCAGCAATTGCCATACATTCTTCCTGTTCTAGCCGCGCCTACAGCTTCTTGTAAATCTCTTACAAACAATTCCTTCTGCTGAGATGACATCGTGAAACCCCCAATACTTTTATATTTAATTATGACTTGTCTACTAAACTCCATAAGAGGGGTTTCAGGGTAGCACTTAACTCTGGTGAGTTAGTCATATTTTTAAGACACTCATGAGATATTTGAGTCGTCAGCACTCTTAAGAAAGAGCTTTGAATAGGGGAACGTTGACAATGAGTAAGTACAATGAACAGCAGAAACAGTAAAAGATTTATAGGCACTCTTACACAGTGGAGAAAAGAAAAGCAAGAACACATCTTTCCCAGGGGTTTGCCAGCCTTTCCAGGAGTAGGCCTCTTTGAAGCCCTATTCTCCTAGGTAGACTTCGGTGAAGTCCCAATACTCAGAAATAGGTTTCTGTAAAGCCCCATTCTCTGAGGTAGACTTCAGTGAAGTCCCAATACTCAGAGGTAGGTCTCTGAAGCCCCATTCTGAGGTCTGAAAGCTCATTTCCCATGCTAAGCAGACTCCACTGGAGTAGGCATGGCAGGTAAAGAGCACCAGCGCCCTCCATCTATGATTGAATGACACCTAGTACATTCCTACCAACTCTTAGGCATGTATTATACCACCATTGAAGGAATATTATTCTTTTGGGGCTTAATAAACTATTAATTAGGATCAATCAGCTTTCTAGGATTATTGCATTCAATTTTAGACTAGACCGAAACATGAACTACTCTTTCAATTGGTATTCCTATGCATAGGAATGAGTCTCTTGTGATCTCCTGCCATTGGTAGGTGTCAGGACTGGGATTTGAACCCGGGACCTATGTTGACAGGTTTGCCTATGTCTTCCCTGATACCCCACCAGCCTTTAGCAATGGCAGGTCAGGTCCAATATGCAAACATGTCATTCAGGCCCAAGATAGTCACTGTGCAAAGAAAAAAATGTGAAATCCTGAGCCCTATGCAGCTCACCACTTTTTTTCTATGCTACATTTTTTTTCTTCCTGCAAACCCTGTGGGCCTGATACCAGGATCAGCTATGGGTCCAGAGGCTACACTCTAGCCTAGGGCGATTGAAGCTGAGGCAGAGTTGCCACGACCTGAGTTCAAGCCCCCTGTTGGCAAAATAAAGAACAAATTAAAAATTAATGATTTAACTAATTTAAAAAAGTAAGAAAGCTCCCTGGTTTGGAATTTCTGCCAGTTTTGTTTCCTAGGCTGGAATTTGAACTCAGGTCTCATTAATTCTATAGCAGTGTGCACGAAAGTGGCAGAGTTGCCACTTCTTGAATTCAAACCCGGTGCAAAGCCAAAAATAAAAATTAAGTCACTGAGCTCAGCAGGGGGAGTAGATGTGGAGATGGAGGGGGGGATGGTAGGTGGAACACAAAGGAGGAGGCTACAATCCTCAACAGGAAATAAAATCATTACCTTGCTCATTTTACTGTAACTTCTCTGTACAATATTTTTACAATAAAAAAATGAAAAAAGTCGTGCTCAGAGAAGAAGTTTGGGGGTAAGGGAAAGAGGTCTGAATAGATGTACAAAATTCCACACTGGTTTTATTTTAATATTCAGTATGTAACTGAATAAACATAGCTGCTTACTTAAAAATAATTAAGTCAAAATCCCCAACAATTAATGTCTTTGCATCTATGTGGGATTTGAGGAAAAGTAGTGTTTCTTGGATAAATTTGGGTGCTCCATTGTTTGGCGAATAGATATTTAGAATTGTAATATCCTCCTGAAGGAGAGATCCCTTAATTAGAATGTAGCAACCTTCTTTATCTCTTCTCACGAATTTTAGTTTGAAGATTATTTTATTTGATATTAGGATTGCAACTCCCGCCTGTTTATGGGAGCCGTTTGCTTGGAAGATTTTGCTCCAGCCTTTAACATTGAAACTGTGACAAGACCACACTAAAGCTACTAGCACAACTATGTTTATTGCATCATTATTTACCATAGCTAAGATATGGAACCAACCCAGATGCCTTTCAGTAGATGAATGGATCAAGAAAATGTGGTATATATACACAATGGAATTCTATGCCTCCATCAGAAAGAATGACATTATCCCATTTGTTAGGAAATGGAAAGGCTTGGAAACAATTATATTTAGTGAAGTAAGCCAAGCCCAAAGAAACAAAGGTCCCATGGTTTCCCTTATTTGCAATATCTAGTGTATGTATGAGTCCAACAAGAAAGATTAGATAATGTGATTTTAGGAAAATGAACCCTTAGATAAGTATTTAAATGTTTTTTTCCTTTCCTGCATTTGTTTCTAACTCATTAATAAGATTATTTCTTTGTAGCTTTGTATGTCCCTCCCCCACAGTACAACCCCTGCTTTCACTATATTTGATGTCAGTATAATTTGTGGAGGAGATGGTGAAGAACAAGTCGTTTAAGGATACAAGTGGACACTATGAAACTTTGTGAAGTACAAGTCGTCATGTCAAAAACGAACTTTACAACTTTGGTGCGGTGGGGGGATGGGCAGGATTGGGTGGGGGGCAGGGGGAGGCTGGAAAGGGATGTGAAGGGTAAACAAAGGTGGAGGCTGCAATGCTTGATAAGAAATGTACTCATTATCTTGCCCATGTAATTGTACCCCTCTTTACAGTATGTTCACAAATAAAATGAAATTAAAAAAGAAAAAAGAATTAAGTCACTGTCTTGGAAATGGGCCCAGTATTTCTTTCAGTGCTCGTATTTGATCTCACCATCCAGGTTACTCTTTTGCACCGTGGGTGAAAGCAAAGTTCACTGTCCTTGAGGAAAAGAAATTCAGTTTAGAGTTACCAGGGTCTGAATGAAGGGCCTGCAATGGAAAAATATCTCTATATATGTGTAATATATGATATATATTTTCTTATGTATGTTTATAACACTATGATTTTTATTATTGATTTTGTATTTATTTTAGTTTTTACTTGATTCGTTTACTTATTGTCTATTGTATTTAGCATTTTGGGGGGGGAGGAGTCCACTCGTGGATCTGAACTCTGGGCCTGGGAGCTGTCCCTCAGATCTTCAGCTCAAAGCTAGCACTCTACCACTTGAGCCACAGTGCCACTTCTGGCTTTTTTTCCCTACTTATGCGGTGCTGAGGAATTGAACCCAGGACCTCATGCATGCAAGGCAAGTGCTCTACCAGTGAGCCACCTTCCCAGCCCCTATTTAGTATTATTATACACATACTAATATAGGACTGAGTTCCGGGAAGATGGTGGAAGAGAAGCTGGGGGTTAAACAAGCTCTCCCATAGAAAGCAGTTTCAGTGCTTCAATGAACAATCCTAAGCCAGAGAATCACACAAAGTGTTCCATCACAGTAAAGAGTATTAGGCTAGAGAGGGAAAATCCAGGCAATGAGATGGATCTGAGCACTTGCTAACAGCTGTGACTGTGGTGGTGGCGGCAGTGGCAGTGGCAGCAGTGGCAGTTGCAATGGCAGCACCTTTGGTGGCAGCCATAGACACTATACTTGCAACACAGAGAGTCCAGGACAAAGACGCCAGACGCGGCCAGTGAGCGGGTTCTACTCAACACCAGCAAGAACTGACAAGGAGCACATATCGTCATCCTGCAGTTCACAGACCAGAGATGACCCAGGAACGAAGACTCCGGCTTGAGTAGAAGTCTGACATCCTCTCAGGGATCAGAGGAGGGAAGACCACCCCTCTGCCCACTATGGGAAATCTCCATCTTTGATAATGGCAAAGGCCTGGTTGAGCAGCTAGCTCCAACTCAGGCCTTGGAAGAAAACAAAAGAGTCATTAAGCAGGTCACAGGAACCTAACCTGACCTGCTAGGCTCTGCTCAACCCAGGTAAAAGTCACCTAGCCTGGGTCGCCAGCCCCAGGAGTGTCTTTCTTCACTGGATAAACAGAAACAGAGGCTTCCCCTCTCTACAGCAGTCTTGACAATCAATTGAAATTCATTAAACATAAACCCTGAAAATGGCTCCAGGTAGGGCTCTGTGAGTGTCTCAGAAGCTAGACCCCCCGGGGGAAAGCAAACGTTTGCTGAAAGGCCTCAACTCTATCCAGAACCTAGCCTCATCACAGCATCTCCAAACTAGAGAAAACAGCCACTCCTTCTTCTGTGATACTCAAAGCAGATCTCCCTCCCATTGAACTAGCCTGGGAGGAGGATCATAAAACCCTGGGTAAAGCAGAGCATTTTTCTGCTTGCTCAAACAAACTGACATAAGAAACCAATCAAGCCACAGGAATATCAAACACCACAAACAGACGAGAGACTCCAAATAGAGACTGGTTAAGGACACAAGGGAGATACAGGATCTTCCCATTTCCAAAAAAACTCAAAGAACTCTTTTTTTGTACCATTTATAAAGAAATTTTTTCTAAAACTGTTTTTAATTTTTTTCATTTTGAACTTTAAAAAATTTGTTTTCTATTAACTTTTTTCTTCCTCATAATTTTTATTTTAGGGGTATATGTATGTGCTTTTTTTCTTTTTCTTTTAAAAATTTTTTTATGTTTAGCTTTATTGACCTTTTGATTCGTTTTTTTCTTTCCTTCTCATTCTTTTCACCTTTTTCTTCTCTTTCATTCTTCTTTGTGTTATTTAATTGATGTTCTGCTCTTCCTCAGATATACCCATAGTCGATTATTAGACCTTATCCCCCATTGTGTACACATTTAATCCAAAAATTTCTTACTCAATTCCAAACCTCTTAGACTTAAATTCCATAATAGCAGTACTGTCTCTTTACACTTATATAATATTTTAAGCATGTTTATTTTTAAGTTTTTCACGTCTCCTTTTATCCCTACCCTTCTCTTATCCTATCCATATTCTCTGAATATTGTGTTTTTAGTTTGCATAATTTTTAAGTATTTAAGTGTTTCATGTTTTAACTTTTAAATTTTGTTTTTCTATTTTTTCTTGTCTCTTTTTTCTCTTTCTCTTTCTTCTTTTTTTCTCTCTCTATTATCATTCTATCCAACCTACTTCCCACTTAGAAATTAGGACTTCGTTAAATTAACCTTCCCTCTGCCTGTCCACATCCCTCTATTCCTATTTTTACCCACATCTCTCCCTAAACCTAATAATGTCTGGTTTGCCAAACTATTCTTTGCGGTTCGTAACCCATTAATACATAGGTGTTGGATGTTGAATAGATATATCTGTTGAATTAGATCGTATCTGCAGGCTTTGATTTTGAAACTACAGATTTTAGTTGATGCTTGCCTTAAGATAGTGTTCTAGCACAAAACTGGTGTTACTTTCATCCCAAATAGGCAGGGCTAAGAACAATCAAAGAGAAATACAGGAAATGCGTGAAGGGGAGGAAGCTAATCAAAGAGTAATACAGGAATTGAGAGCGCAGGATAAGAATACACAAAGATCGCTAAAGGCATTCATGGAATCCATTAACAAAGACTGAAGGAAGTCAGGGAGACCACAAAGGGAATGCTGAGTGGAACCCAACAGAAGGAATGAGAGTCCAAGGAAACCATAACCAATCAACTAAGTGATTTGAGAATAAACACTGAACACCAAATTAAGGAAGTAAAGCAGCTCATACAAGATCTAAAACAAAGATCCAACAAAGAATTTGAAGCAATCAAAGCCAACCAACATGAAGGAAAAGAAATTAAAAGCAAAGTAGAAAGTCTTGATAGTAGGTTAGACTATGCAGAAAATTGATTTTCGGAGATTGAAGACAGCCTAGATATTATAGAGAAAGAACGTACAACCATCTAAGACAAATCCAAGAAAGGGGATAGATCTACTCAACACTTGGAAGACACCATAAGAAGGCATAATCAGAGGATAATTGGTGTAGAGGAGCACCTAGAGACAAGTTAATGGTCTGGGAAATTTAACAGGATCCTAGCAAAGAATTTCCGAAACATGTAAAAAAAATAGGCCTATTCAGATAGAAGAAGCTTTTATAACTCCAATTACACCAGACCAGAACAGAACAACCCAGCATCACATTATAATCTTCACAGGATCAATTGATACCAAGGAAAATATCCTTAAAGCTGTCAAGGAGAATAGATAAATCACTTAGAAAGGGAAAACAATTAGAATCACCTCAGATTATTCATCAGAGACAATTAAAGCAAGAAGAGCCTGGAATGATGTACGCCATACCGTAAAGACAAACAACTATCAACCATGTTTATTGTACCCAGCTAAACTCTCCTTCATAACCAAAGGTCAAATAAAAATTTTCCATAGCAAAGAAAAAATTGAAACAATTTATCTCCATCAAACCAGCCCTACAAATGATTCTTAAAGTTATCTTACACATAGAAAACCAACAAGACCACAAAAAGGCAAAGAAACCGCAGCCAAACTGAGAATCCAAGAACCATAGAAAAAACCCAGTTGCCACAGCCCCCAAGAAGGTGGATAAAATAGCAGGAACTCTCAAATAATTCTCAGTTCTATCTCTCATCATTAACGGAATTAACTCTCCAATTAACTGACATAGACTGTTGGATTAAAAAGCAAGATCCTTCTATCTGCTGCCTTCAGGAGTCACACTTTGCCCAAAAAACAAAGACATTTTCAGTGTTAAAGGCTGGAACAAAATCTACCAAGCAAACGGCTCCCATAAACAGGTGGGAGTTGCAATCCTAATATCAGATAAAAAAGATTTCAAATTGAAATTCGTGAGAAGAGATAAAGAAGGTCGCTATATACTAATAAAGGGATCTCTCCTTCAGGAAGATATTACAATTCTAAATATCTATTCGGAAAAAAATGGAGCACCCAAATTTATCCAAGAAACACTACTTTCCCTAAAATCCCATATAGATCCAAAGACATTAATTGTTGGGGACTTTAACACGCCACTTTCCGCACTAGATAGTTTAACTTGGCAAAAACTCAAGGGAGAAACCGCAGATCTAAACACCTGCATAGATCAAATAGATTTAATAGATATCTACCAAATATTTCACCTAGCAGCATCAGAATACACGTTTTTCTCAGCAGCAAATGGAACATTTTACAAAATAGACCACATTTTAGGCCACAAAGCAAACTTGTCCAAATTCAGAAACATTGAAGTTATTCCTTGTATTCTCTCAGACCACAAGGGAATAAAATTAGAACTCAACACCAAATCAAAAATTCCTGTAACACATGGAGGTTAAAAAACACACTTCTGAAT
>NW_027204745.1:0-5000 GCF_024711535.1 Dipodomys merriami | reverse complement strand
GGTGCAAAGACCTAAGTTCAAGCCTTGTGCTTGGCCAAAAAAAAATAATCATAATAATAATAAGGCCCTGGCTTGGAATTTGCACTATTTTTCTAGCAGGCATGGGATTTGAACTTGGGACCTAGTTAAATCTGTGACATTGAGGGTGAAGTGGAAGCTCACCGTCCTTGTAGACAAGAAATTCAGACCAGTTCCCTAGGGCCTGAATTCAAGCATCAGCACTGGAAAAAATAATATTCGTATATGAGATCTATTTACATACATCGGTTTACTGTGTATGATGTTTATTACCATTATTTATGTAGTATTATTACACATATAACACTTCATTTATTACATCATATCACCTAGATTATATTTGCATATAGATTATACATCGTACTGAGACCTAGGACTTTCACAGAGAAGGAAAAAAATGTGTCAAAATTGGCTTCTTACTCCACAAATAAATTTTTGGCCATGCTGGGATTTCAACTCACTGCCTACAATGCCCAATCCATAAATTGGGTCACAGTCTTAACACAACAGCCTCCAGGAAACTGAGCTGCCAGAAGATTCTGAGGACCTTTGATCAAGGCACCGTAGTGCCCAATATATACATTGATAGATATGTATATATGTATGTGTGTATATATATATATATATGTATATATATATATATATATATAAAGAGAGAGAGAGAGAGAGAGGGAATGTGAGGATATTAAATGATATATATATACATTATTACCAATTATTAGTTATTACATTATTCCACCATTTCATAAATATCATGATTGAATACTTATAAAAGCATTCATTAAAAATTAGTTAAAATCTGTCCATTAGGGGAATCAAACCATGGTGCTAAAATAGAAGATATAAATCCAATAATATTTGTGTGGCATTATGAAATAGAATCATGAATCAACTGCAAATTTAATTATTACTTTTATAGCATTGCATTAGCATTCATACGAATAGGAATGAGTTTGTCAGAATCTCCCTCCATTTGTGGGTGGCAGTCCTAGCATTCGAACTCCAAGGCTGGGTAGTTTACTTCGAATGCAAACCATTGGAATGACACCGTGAAGATTTCAGATTGTCACAACTGAAAAAAGAAAAACAAGAAGAAAAGAAATCCAGGTGTCAATGGCTCTTGCCTATAATCTTAGCTCCTCAGGAGGCTGAGAATGTAGAGAATGCCATTTTGAATTCAGCAAGGGCAGGAAAGTCGGTGACACTCTTATTTCTAACAGATCACCGGAAAAATAAAAATAAATAAAAATAAAAAAAATGAGTGAAATTGTGGCTCAAGTTTCACAGTGCTACCCTGGAGCAAAAGGAGCTCAGAGACAGTGCCTAGGCTCATGGTACAAACACAGAACTGCCCCCTACAAAAGGAGGCAATCACTCCATGTCTCTGTGTATGGATGGATGATGTATGGATAATGGGCATTCAGCAGGTTGCCCATGCTCAGCCCACCCAACTTGGGCAACCCGGGACAAGCCCTCAGATTTCCTAGGCTGTAGGAGTGGTTGAAGGTTCTGGATACATATTATCTATCCCTATGTAGAATGTGAGCCTAGACATCTAGGGCCTGGTGGCTCTCACTCATTCATCATTCCTCATTGCAGAGTAACAGACTGGTCCAAAATGTCGGCAAAGTTATGAAATATTCAGCGATTTCTATGCCAAAAGGGGTAAGCCAATAAATCCCACCCTCATAACTCTGGTTACAAGTCAGCCTTGGGCTGTGTATGTGGATTAGCGGTAGAGAGGTTACCAAGCATGCACGAAGCCCTGGGTTTGAATCTTCAGTAATACAGAAACAGAAAAAGCCAAAAGTGGCACTGTGGCTAGCCTTGAGCAAAAGAAGCTAAGGAACATACCCAGACCCTGAGTTCAAGCCCGATGAACAGCAAAAAAAGAAAAAAGTGAGCCTGGTGAGACATATTCTTCTGTGTCTCAGGAGGGTCGAGGTGCGAGGTAAGAGGTAGAGAGCAGCTGCTGGTGGCTCACCCCTGTAATTTCAGCTATTCAGGAAGTTGAGATCTGAGGATCACAAGTACAAGCAGGAAGGTCTACATGAGACACTTTTCTCCAATTAAACATCCAAATAGCCAGAAGTAGAGCTGTGGTTCAAGTAGTAGACTGCTAACCTTGAGCAGAAAAGCTAACGGATAGCGTCCAGGCCATGAATTCAAACCCCAGAATGTGAAGACTCCGGGTCTATGTTGAGGGGTAAGAATGATGCAGGCTCCAGCCTCAGGATTATCTGAGGACTGTGTTTGGGATTAGGAAAGCTCTTGGAATGCCAGGCTAGAGAGGGAAAATGTTCTCTCTCCCTATCTCAAAACACATGTCACAGACTCCTGGGCTAGAGAGGGAAAATGTTCTCTCTCCCTATCTCAAAACACATGTCACAGACTCCTGGGAGCTGAGGAAGTGGCTCTTCTGCTTGCTTAAGCATAGATGAACAACTGGTCAAGCATTTTCCTGAGATTGGAGAAGTAGTTTTAGCTTTCTCTAAAATAGTTTAGATAATAATATACCTAGACATTGTCTTATAGGTTAAGTAAAAATGTATCTGTTGAAATTTTTGTGTGAATGTCTTCTGATCAAATCTTGGCAAAGATTATGCTTGCTTGTCTTTAAATACCCACTAACAATAAAGCACAGCATGCAGTGGCAATTGTTTGCATGCTGCATCCCCTGTGTCCTGGTGATATTGTGACCCTTATCCAGGGACCCCAATACACTAGACGTTGACACCAGAACTGACACACACACACACACACACACACACACACACACACACACACACACACACACACACACCAAGATAGAGCATTTGCCAGTAAGTCTGCACAATTCTACATCTAGAGAGAGATATGAAGGAAAGATTTGCTCCAGAAGGTGATATAACCAGTGCCAAAATTCCACAGGAGTTCTAAGGCTTGGAACAGGACAGAGAGCCTCAGGCAGAAGGTACAGAATGGGCAAAGGTCCTGCGGTGTGGTGTAGAGCAGGTGGTGTGTGTGGAATGAAGGTTCTGTGGCTTCAGACAAGTTTGGCAGGACATTCAAGGCTGGGTCAAGGTTTGTACTTCAGGCACAGGTATGAAAGAGTGTGGAGTCCCAGAGTGGGGCTCAGGGGGAAGATTAGATCTTTTTCACCATGGACCCTAGTCATTTCCTGTGGCTGGAAGACTATTTTTCACAGCTCCTGACCCTTAGGCCTCCTTTGCATCTGTCATGGGCACAGTGTGGATCTGAGCAGTAAATCAACTTCTCAGAGCACAGTTTGGGGCAAGGAGGTCCAAAAGCTGCAAGATGGCATGGCAGGTAACATCTGCTCATGCGGTATCACAAGAGTGCAAATCTGTCAGGCACACCCTGAGTGGGTGTTGAGTTGGGCTCATGAAAGACTTTTGGGCTCACCAATCCACAGCCAGCTGGCTGCTGCTTGTAGCAGTTGCTATCCCAGGAGTCCCAGGGCTCAGAGCCCTGCTTTCCTCACCAGTGCTCGGGGGCAGATGAAAGTCTGCAATCGTTGGCCTACTACAAAGGAGCATCCATAGTGTCGTTTCCCTTGGCTCTGTGTCCCCGTGCATGGATGGAGGGGCAGGTTCCATCGAACTTACTGCCATGGTGCAGACCCCTCAACCCAAGTACTTAGGGAGAAACACTTGAACTGGCTAAAGAGTTTACTACTACTATTCCTCAGGACTTCCCCCAGTTCTGGCTCAGGTCATCATTACCACCTTTCTATGTGTGGGCGCATCTTAGAATTAGGGCTTGAACTCAGGGCCGGGGATCTGTCCCTCAGTTTTTTTTCATTCAAAGCTAGCACTCTACCACTTGAGCCACAGTTTTTCTTTCAGCTTTTGGGTGGTTATTGAGAGAGGAGAGTCTCACACACTTTTCTAGCTGGGCTGCCTCTGAATCGCAATGCTCAAATCTCAGCTACTCAGATCTCTGAGTAGCTAGGAATATGAGAGCATGACCTAATAGCACCTGGCCACACTCTCCTTCTTGGCTAATGACAGAGGACCTCTCTCCCAGCCTAGCACCCACGTACAGTTACCCCTCCTACCCCACTCCTATTCCTCCAGGCTTCACAGGAATCATACCCTCCCCTGAGGTCAAAGAAATAAGATCAGGTTTGAGCTTTTTGTTCTCCACAGAGTCAGTAGCTGCAGAGAGCTGATATGTACTGTAGTTCAAGTGGTAGAGCACCAACCTTGTGCAAACCAGCTAAAGGATACCACCTAGGATCTGAGTTCCAGCCGGCAAACTCACACAAACATGCAAACACGCACGCACACACACACACACACACACACACACACACACACACACACACACACACACATATCCTTAGCAGGGTCCAATGGCTCATACCAGCAATCCTAGCTAAAGAAGCTGAGCTCTTAGGATGGCAGCTTGAAGCCATCCCAGGCAGTAAAATCCGTGAGACTCTTCTTTCCACTAAGCTACTAAAAAAATGAAAGTTGGGCTCTGGTTGAAGTGATAGAGTGTCAGCTTTGAGCAAAAGAAGCTCAGAGACTGTGCCTAGACCTTGAGTTCCAGCTCTAAGATTTTTTAAGACACCCTTTACCCCCACTCCACATCCAATCAAGCCATAAATCCAGATTTTGGTCACCCTGTATCTCACTTCCATTCCTGCCGCTTCACAACACTGCCATAAGTGGCCGGTGTGGGGCCAGCAATGGATTAAGAAGTGAACATACAACAAGGGGGGCATAGCTAGGTCAAGGCTAATGTCCCATAACATTGAAGTATTGGCCATACTAGTCTCTAATCCCCCCAGATTCCTGGACCTAGAATTTAAAGTGTGTGCATCTGTATTCTGGGCATCCAGAATTGTCTAGAAGGACATGAGAGGCCAAGCTCAGGTGGGAAGATTGACTTTGCTGCAACAAGATATGTTTACATTTCCTACACACCAATGCATACTTCCAAGCCACCTTGACCTCAAATCCCATGTAACCCTG
>NW_027204744.1:0-21214 GCF_024711535.1 Dipodomys merriami | reverse complement strand
AAAGAGCATGCTAACATATATTGAAAGCATTACCATCCAAGGACTCTGGTTGTGTGTATATGTCTGGCTCAGATCATAAGATCTGTCTATAGATCATTATCTTTGTAACCATATTTATATGCAAAAGAAATTATAGACCCTGCTTTGAGAAGAAGAAACATAAAAACCTAGCAGAAAATAATTTTCTGCTTGAAATAATTTTTTATCCTAAGATAAATAAAAAGTATCAGAAATTTTCAGATCTCTTTTCCAAAAATCTAAAAATTCTAAAAATGATTTAATATCTAAAAATAATGTTTATGGACCCAGCGCTGATGGTTTATACCTGTAATCCTAGCTACCCAGCAGGCTGACATCTGAGGATCGAGGTTCAAAGCCAGCCTAGGCAGGAAAATCCATGAAACTCTTACCTCCAATTAATCACAACAAATATATATATAAATAAATAAAATCCGGAAGTGGAGCTGGGGCTCAAGTGACAGAGCGCAAGCCTTAAGAGAAAAAGCTCAGGGTCCAGGCCCTGCTTTCAAGCCCCAGGACCAGCACCAAATATAATCATCATCATAATGTTTTCAGTTGTGTCTGTAGGCTTTTCTCATCTTACATCCATACTACAGTGTCAACATTAGTTATGGCATAGCTAGTATGGTGGTCATTGGCCTTGCCCATGCAGAAGTCCCCCTGACCTCCTAACATGTCTAAGCTTCAGGACTTTATTTTTCTTGGCCCTGATATTTAAGAAGCATATCTGACTGGACTTAGAGATGTGTTGAGTATATTCTGAGTGTCCACGCTGTGTGTTTTACTTAGTTCACAATGAGAGAGTGACTGTGCTTTAAATTACAGGCCAGAATTAAGAATGGTAACATAGCAAAGCCCTTCAATGATCACACAAAGCCTAGCCCCCTTTAAGTAGACGCCTCAGCCCTTGTGAGTACCACCACGATCGCCAGCTAGGAAGGACATCTTGGTCTCAGGACCTCTGCCCAGCTGCCCTGTCATGTTCCCAGAGAACAATGCACGATTTTTGGTATTGATTAAGATGTATACATTGGCACCAGTACGTTGGGCTTCAGTGCTTCACATTTGGAATCCTGGTTACTTAGGAGGCTGAGATCCGAGGATCACACTTCAAAGCCAGCCCAGGCAGGAATATCTAATTGGAGATTCTCATCCCCAATTAACCACCAAAAAGCAGGAAGTGGAGCTGTGACTCAAGTGGTAGGGCACCATTTTTGAGTAAAGGAAAAGCTAAGAGACCGCACCCAGGTTCTGAGCTCAAGCCTTATTACTGAAACCCAATATATATATTGGCTTATTACAAAAGCGGTAGAGAAATAACTTTAATAATCAAATGTTTTAGAATTTCACAATTTTCACTTTTTGATTCCTAAAAAAAAAAATAGGACTTGAACAAGACCTTACATTCTTGCTCAACTTTTTGCTCAAGGCTAGTGCTCTGCTCTCCGACTTGAGCCACACTTCCAGTTCTGCCAGTTTGCTGGTTAATTGCAGATAAGAATCGCTAGGATTTGTCTTCCCTAGGGTAATTTGTCTTCCCTAGGATGGCTTTTGAATCAAGTTCCTGAAATTACAACCTACTGAGTAGGCCTGAGCCACTCGTGCTGGTCTTCGTTCTTTTTTAATAGTGTATGTTAAATTGTATGTGGTAAATAATTGCTTCTAGATGTTTCCATGCATGCATATGATGAATTTTGACCATAATCAACTGCTCTATTACTCTCCTAACATTCCTTCTCATTCTTTCTTCTCCCCTTCCACCTCCCTGATTGTTTTTTTACTTTCAGGACTTGGTTTTATTTTACTTCCACAAATGGAGGGAACATGTAATACTTGATTTGGGGGGGCTAGATTATTTCACTGAACAAGATGATTTCCAGTTCCATTCATTTTCTGACAAATTATCTAATTTAATTCTTCCTTATAACTGAGTAAAATTCCATTCTTTACATCCAGTAGTATGGCTCTTGATATTTCAGTTTCCCTTGTTATTACAGTGTAGAAATTAAATTGCCCAAAGGAAATTGATAATCAGCTATTAGATTTTAGGTGTGGTCTACGGCCCAAGGAGTAGCAGAGTTGGAGATATATGCATACATAGGCAGGTGTAACATTCTATGGTTTCATGGTATTGAAGGAAACATGTGTCCTGTAAATCACAAGTTCAGAATAGTGGGCATGTGTGCGAGAAATTATATCTTCATGCATTTTCATGTGAGCACCGTCTGCAGGATCACCACTAATGATACTTTTTTTTTAAGGGCAACCAGATTCTCAGTGGCCTCTCCATTGAAGAATACAAGACCACATTGAAAATAATCAAGCAAGCTATTTTAGCTACAGACCTAGCACTCTATATAAAGTAAGTCTTCAGAAAATTATCTTCTAAAACAGGTCTTAAAAGTGTTTGCAGCTGGGTACTGTTGTCTTAGGCCTAGCTACTCTGGAGCCTGAGATCTAAGGATCCTAGTTTGAAGCCAGATCAGTCAGGAAAGTTTGTGAGATGCTTATCTCCAATGAACTTCCAAAGAGTCAGAAGTGAAGCTGTGGCTCAAGTGGCAGAACACTAGCCTTGAGTAAAAAAAGGCTCAGGGATAGCATTTAGGCCCTGAGTTCAAGCCCCAGGACCAGAACACACACACACTCACACATGCGCGCGCACACACAGTGTATATATACAAGATGCAGGGCACCAATATCAAATGTAGTAAAAATAGGAGTTATACCATGGGGGAGGAACATACAAAGCAACAAAATCACATGGTACATTATAAATACATTAGAAACAATAGCAAGAAAGAAAAAAAGATATTTGTGTCCCTATCTTGGGACTCATTTTGCTTAACATCATCTCATCTGGTCATATGTATGTAGCTTTTGGCCTTTTCTGCTTGTCCTACACAGGTACTAGTTATTGCAAATAAGAGAAACCATGGGACCTATCAAACAAGTAATTCTTGTTTCTGTTTTATTTGATGTTGGCAGAGGAAGAATGTTAATGTACAACTTGGAAGTTAATGATTCTAAAATTCAGCTATATATTACAGTGCTAGGTTGTGGTGATGCATTTTCACAATTGCTCTGCATTTCTGAATGCTAGCAAACACTTTTTCCTGGGTTTGAACAACGATGTATTGCCACCTTCCAGAGAGTAAAGTGTTTTCAAGTGTGGGAAGACAGGGAGCCTGGAGCCATACCTATGGGATTTCCTTTAGCACAGAGCACAGGTCTCTCCCTCTGTAGGAGGATTAGAGGCAAGGAGTTTGCCACTCTTAGAAGAAAACCAAGCAAAACGGACAGCCGCAAATGTCTATCAGTTATCTACTGCTCTGTATCTAACTTCAGTATCTACGTCATTGAATTTTGGAACACTTGAAGGGTAATTAGAATTGAATGTTGGGGAGGGCACACAGGGGATGGGTGGGGGATGATGGCAGGCGTGCCTTTGATCAAGAAGCAGTGGACACTTAGACACTAAATTGTAGCCCCCTCATGCAACCCTTTGAAGTTGAAAAATAAATTGGGGGAGGGGGGCTGTCCGTACTGGGGTTTGAACTCAGGGCCCAGGCACTGTCCCTGGGTTTTTTGGCTCAAGGCTAACACTCTACCACTTTAGCCGCAGTTCTACTTTGGTCTTTTGGGTAATTACTGAAGATAAGTCTCACAGACTTTCCTGCCTGGGCTAGGCTTAAACTGTAATCCTCAGGTCCCAGCCTCCTGAGTAGCTAGAATTACAGGTGTGAGCCACTGGCATCCAGCTAAATTAATTTTTTAAAAAATTAGACACCCAAGTGGTGATTCATGCTTGTAATCTTAACTACTCAGGAGACTTAGATCTGAGCGTCATGGTTCAAAGACAGCTGGGACAGGAAAATCCATGAGATTCTTAACTCCAGTTAACTACCCAAAAAGCTGGAAGTAGAGCTATGGCCCAAATGGTAGAGCCTTGTGCAAAAAAGCTCAAAGACATTACCCAGGCCCTGAGGACTGGCACACGCAAATAATAATAGTAATAACAGTAATAGTAATAATTATTATTACTATTATTATTAGAGCAAAAGAACATACAATAAATTTCAATTTACTCCATTTGTAACAGATTTGTTATACCAAGTATTTGAAAAGTACCTTGAACCGCACAGCCTTCTGGGACTTGTCATTTCCAGTGAGCATCTCCTCTGATACCCTATGAAACTATTATTAATTTGTGAAGATCCTATATAGTAAATTTCAGAGCATAACACTTTTCTCTTCTTGAGTCTTGTGTGTCTAGCTAGATTTTAAAACACTAGGGAAAGAACAACTCTTGTGATTGCTCAAGATTTATAGCAATGATGGGTATTATTACACATCAGATTATATTTACTGAATCAAAGTGGGAGGAGCTAAGTTCAAACCCTAGAACCGCTCAAAACAAAAAAGTAAATGACGAGTGAAAGTAAGTATTAAATGACTTTTAAATGTTGATTTTTAGATGAGGGGGTTCTACAATAAGGATTTTTTTTCTCCAAATATTTATTTTCTGAGTATCAGAGACTAAAAGTTGATAAGAGATGGGGTACTCAAAATAATATTTTTCTTCATTTTCAAGGAGACGAGGAGAATTTTTTGAACTTATAAGAAAAAATCAATTTAATTTGGAAGATCCTCATCAAAAGGAACTATTCTTGTAAGTCAAGTTTCTTTACCTGGCTAATTTGCTCAGTTAGTTTTTATTATTTGTTACAACACGATGATCTTTGAGGCTGTCAGACTTCACTGGAGTGCTATTTGAAGTGAAAATAAATACACATGTAAATTCAAGTGAATAAGTTGTTCCTTCCTTTTAGACTGACTTAGAATGGACTAGAGTAGTAAAGTATCCATTGGCTTCCACTCAATCTTTGGATGAAAGAGCTGAAAATAAATCGTTTTCTGTTTTGTGAGAGGAAGTTGATGGCTGCACTGAGTACTGGTGGCTCATGCCCGTTATCCTAGCTAATCAGGAGACTGAGATCTGAGGATGGAGGCTGGAAGCCAGCTGGGGCAGGAAAGTTTGTGAAACTCTCAACTCCATTTAACCAGCAAAACTCCAGAAGTGGAGATGTAGCTCAAGTAACAAGCAAAAAAGCCCAGTTCAAGTCCAAGTATACACACACACACACACACACACACACACACACACACACACACACACACACACACACACACACACACACACACACACACACACACACACACACACAGATGATACACATGGATGACACTCAGCCTAGCAGTGCTGTTAGAATTGGGGCCCTTCAGGATCTCTTCTATCACCAGTACACCTTTCCCTTCCTTCTAGCACCTTTGTTCTTGTTGTTAGGTTTTGTTTTGTTTTGTTTTACAATAGCTACCTATGTTGTGGCGAGAACAAGATCAAAACAAAGGAGCCAAGAGGCAGTCATCGAGAAAAAGGAGACATCGAATTCTAAGGATAGTGTGCACACAATTTTGAAGTCAACAGTGCTTTAATAAATGGGGAGATTACTTTGCATGCCATGAAAGACACAAATGATAAGGAAAGAACAGAGGGATTCCCAGCTGTCTACTTCGTGTAGCCATATGTCATTGCATGGTCTCATGGGCTTTTTAGAATAGCTCAGTACAAAAGAAAGTGCCTTCTGCTGTGGTTAGTGAATACTTGTTCTCAATATAACAAGAGATATACAAGAGGAGATTCCCTCTGAGCTGTTCTGTCCTGGCCTGACCTCTTGTGGAGAAGTCTACAGTAGGCCTGACACCCACCTGGCCCCTGTGTTGGTGGGATTGTAGTTAAGGGCACAGGGTATCATCTTAGAGACAGATGTACTGTCAACTTATTGAAATCCTTTGTGACCATGACAAATAGCTCCAAGCCAGATGCTGGTGGTGGCTCACACCTGTTATCCTAGCTACTTAGGAAGCTGAAATCTGAGAATTGTGGTTCAAAACCCAGGCAGGAAAGTCCACACGGCTCTTATCTCCAATTAACCACCAAAAACACAAGTGGAGTTGTGGCTCAAAGTGATAGAGCGCTAGTTTTGAGCAAAAATACTTAGGACAGTGCCCAGGCCATGAGTTCAAGCCTCACAATCCATCTATATATCTCCAGGGCACTGATTTTAAGTCAGAGAATCAGTGCAAGAGAGAGTACCGTTTTCTTTTGATACTTTGCCTTGAGTGTTAATATCTTAAGGGATGGCCTATTGCCTATTTCTTTAAACTAATTAAAGGGGTAAATACATCAGACATTCAGGTCTGAGATGGGAGCATCAGGCTAAAGGCAGAGCCATGTTCAAGCACAAGGTCTTGTGTTCAGCTAGAGACTCACAGACTCCTAAGACCTAAGTGTTTTCACTTCCCTAACCAGGGCTGAATCTTCTCCATTCTCACTTCAATTTCATCATTCTAAGCCTTTCCACATTAAGGGCACCAGCAGATGGTAAATGAATTAGGATTGCTCACTATAATTTGTGTGTGTGTGCACACACACGTCCATGTGCGTGTACACACACCAAAACTGGGGCTTGAACTCAAGGCCTAGGTGCCTTAGTTTAGTTTTTCTGTTTGTTTGTTTGTTTATTCAAGGCTGACTAACCAGCACTCTACCACTTGAGCCACTCAGCTCCACTTCCAGCTTTTGGGTGGTTAATTGGAGATAAGATTCTCACATACTTTCCTGCAGAGGACTGGCTTCAAGCCACAATCCGTAGATCTCAGCCTCCTGAGTAGCTAGAATTACAGGTATGATCCAATAGCACTCCAAGTGCCCACCATAATTTCTGCCACAGCACTTTCATCAGTATGATATCTGATGTTTTCCTTTAATTATACATCAGTCACCAATGTGTTCTCATCATTCTACCTTGCAAAAAATAATAATAGCAGGTATGTTTCACCCCAAAGCAAATCATGTGCTTGTGCCAGTCTGGAGCTAGATGCAAAAATCTGAGGGAGTGCTGTGAAGGAGGACAGTTGTCATAGAAGAATCTGTGGAAACTGGTCTGTTTCTCTGGTCTCCCCTGACTGCCATTCCTCTTGTTGAGAGGGTTTTTGTCACTCGGCTTTATTAGGGATGGCTTACAGAGGTGTGTCTGCACAGAAAAGTTAATGAGGATTTGTGTTTCTCTCTCCCCCACCAGAGCCATGCTGATGACGGCCTGTGACCTCTCAGCGATCACGAAGCCCTGGCCCATCCAACAGCGGGTATGTTGCATAGTGATGGAAAAAGCAGTAGCTACAAAGTCAAAATAAGAAAAGATCTCATGCTTAAAGTCACTTCCAAAGTCAACATTTAGGGAATGCTTTTCATAAGTTTTTTGTTTGTTTGTTTGTTTTGGAGCTGGTACTAAGGTTTGAACTCATGGCTTAGGTGCTGTCCTTGAGGTTTGATACTCAAAGCTAGTGCTCAACCACTAGAGCCACAGCTCCACCTCTGCGTTTATTTTTGGTAGTTAATTAGAGATAAGGCTCTCACAGACTTTCTTGCCTTGGCTGGCATCAAACTGTTATCTTTACATCTCAGCTCCTGAGTAGCTAGGTTTACAGACATGAGCCACTGGTGCCCAACTCATTATTATTATTATTGTTGTTATTATTTGCTTTTTCTAATTCTTAAGCAGAGTTAAAAGCAACAAGAAAAAGAAAAACTTTCCCTTTATGGCGTAAGTAGTTGATTTGCATGTATGAAAGCACAACAATGAAACCTGCTGAAGTTGATTTAAGGAGGCAGAATTAGGGGAGTGAAAGCGGGTGGGGTGGCAGAGATATACTGAATGAATCATGGAAAAGTCAGAACTAACATATATTCATCAAAAACCATTTGAAAAGTAATCAGATCACCAGTTTGCATCACCGTGACTTTTCTCACCATTAAGAACAAAATGAATCCCAATGAGTATAATAATACTCATATATATATAATATCCCCTTGTATAAACTTGGTATTCAAAAAAAAGGTTTTCTTTATTCCGTGAGACTGGCTTACACTTTATATTTGTATGATAAAAGAACACTGAGACCTAACTGTTGACGTTTGCATTTCAATGCTACTTCTGGCTACCTTGGGTTTATGTTTTTTGGAATTTTATTTTTTTTAGTACATGCCTTTGATTTTTCCTTATGGCTCGTTGGTTAAGCTAGGCTTTTCCTTAGTACTAAGGCAGCATTACCAAGTTCTTGAAGGAAATGTTGGTGTCAGATGTAAGAGGATCTGATCGGGAATATAAGTAATAAAGACCTTTTCTCTGAATTAGGAGAGCTTCCAGAACACTTTTGCCGTAACAGAGGCAGAAAAAGATGGGCTGTGTGGTGATATGCATATTGCATTTTGTTTGGGGAGATGGAATTTTGATTCTTAATGTATTATCAGAGACTTTTGCTGGCAACAAGTGACACCGCACAGAAACAAAAGAGGTTCAGGTCATGAATGAGAAAACAAGATTAAAATCCACAGACGTGCCATGCCCTCCAGAAAGGTCATCTGACATCGCTTCTGGCTCTGTATTAAATAGGATCAGGAGCCATTTTCAAATAAGAAATGACACAGAAGACAGGAAGATATGTCATTCCATTTATCCTTTCTTCAGAATTAAACCTTTGACCTATTGCTTTATTGGAGGGGGGGAAAAGGAAGAATCAAACACATTAAAAATAAAATTTAGAGGGGCTGGGAAAGTGGCTCAGTGGTAGAGTGCTTGCCTTGCATGCCTGAGTCCCTGGGTTCAATTCCTCAGCACCACATAAGCAAAAAGAAAAAAAAAAAGCTGGAAGTGGCACTGTGTTTCAAGTGGTAGAGCACTGGCCTTCAGCTGAAGAGCTGAGGGACAGCGCCCAGGCCCAGAGTTCAGGCCCCATGACCAGACCAAAAAAAAAAAAAAACTAAAAATAAAATTTACACAGGCACTTGTGTCTCACACCTGTAATCATAGCTATGCAGGAGGCTTGAGATCTGAGAATTATGGTGTAAAAACATCCTGGGCAGAAAAGTTCATGAGACTTTTATCTCCAATTGACCAGCAAAAAGCTAGACTGGAGGTGTGGCTCAGTTTATAGAGTACCAGCCTTGAGCCAAAAAGCCAAATGAGAATGAAAGGCCCTGAGTTTAAGCCCCAATACCAACACCAAATAAATAACAAATACAAACATACATACATACATACATACATACATACAAACAACAGCAAAACAATCCTGCTCAGGAGATCTGAAGATTGAAGCAAAGTCAGCTCAGGCAGGAAAGTCTGTGAGCCTCATATCACCAAGTAAACACCCAAAATCCAGAAATAGAGATAAAAGTCAAGTGATAGAGTGCTAGCCTTGAGTCAAAGAGCTCAGGGACAGTACTCAGGCCCTGAGTTCAAGCCCTAGGACCAGCACAAAAAGGAAAAATGTTGCAAACTACCAAGGAGAGATTTGCAGACATGGGGAAGAGTAAATGAATGAATGAATGAATATAGTAATGAGGAGAGAGGAGCCAGACATGGACTCATGTCCAAATGTCCTGCTGTTGCTTATTGGCTAGCATCCTTGTACAAATTGCTTCATCTCTCTCTGCACTTCAGTTTCTTCAGCTGTGCACTAGACTTTTGGATCGTCATTCAAAGCCTCTTAGAGTGACATGCTTTTTCCTTCCCCAAAACAAAGTCTGGTATTTATTTCAGATAGCAGAACTTGTAGCAACTGAATTTTTTGACCAAGGAGACAGAGAGAGGAAAGAACTCAACATAGAACCCACGGTAAGTAGGACATCTTCCGGATAGCAATTACTCAAATGTATATTTTTTTAACTATATGCTTTTTATTTTCAAGACAGTAGCCCAGACTAGCCTCAAATTTAAGATATCTTCCTGACTCAGCTTCCTAAGTGCTAGAATTACAGGTGTGCACCATCACACCCCTCTAAATTGTATACTTCTTTTTTTTCTTTTTTAATGTTTCTCTGGGTTCTTTCCTTGGGAATGCAATTTCTCAGTTTACTTGTTTTTTCTAACCAGTTT
The DNA here is from genome assembly GCF_024711535.1 of Dipodomys merriami. Lineage (NCBI taxonomy): Eukaryota > Metazoa > Chordata > Mammalia > Rodentia > Heteromyidae > Dipodomys > Dipodomys merriami. The sequence continues at coordinate 11,195 of NW_027204744.1, read as the reverse complement.
TTCTTGTTAGAAGAATTATACATGCCCTTGACCAAAAGCAAATGCAAGTAACAGGACCAAAAAACAAGACTTGTACTCACTATATTGTGCCACTTTTTTTTTTGGCAATTTGCACTTTTTTTTTTCCATTTAAATATGATGAACTACTTTTTTTTTTTTTTTTTTTGGTCTGTCATGAGGCTTGAACTCTGGGCCTGGGAGTTGTCTCTTAGCTCTTCAGCTCAAGGCTAGTGCTCTACCACTTGAGCTACAGCGCCACTTTTGGCCTTCTCTGTTTATGTGGAACTGAGGAATCGAACCCAGGGCTTCGTGCATACTAGGTGAGCACTCTACCACGAAGCCACGTTTCCAGCCCCATGATGAACTACTTTTTATCCCAAAAGATGTTCTCTCATGTGACATTGGTCAAAATGACATGAAATAAATGTCATCATCATGGAGCCACTTCCTTTGGTATAATGAGGTCTGCGGTGTTCGTAGTACAAAGAGCACAGTGATAAAAAAAAAAAAATGGATGTTGCTGAACTTCTGTCAGCTGTTCCTTTATTATTCTGTTAGGATAAATTCCCGTGAGGCAACATAGAATTTAAAGGTATTATTTAATCCATGCTGCCTTTTTTAAGAGGTTGTTTTATTATTATTATCTTTAAGTAGTGGTACAAGGGAGGTGTTACTTAACATGGGGGTGTATGAATACAATACATCTTGATCCTTGTCACCTCTTCCACAGTCCCATCTCCTTCTGTCCCACCCCTTCCCTTACATTTCTTTTTATTCTTTTGTGTTTTGGTTAGTCCTGGAGTTTAAAGTCAGAGCCTGGGCACTGTCCCTGAACTTCTTTTGCTCACTCTACCACTTGAGCCATAGCAACACTTCCAGCTTTTTCTGTTCATGTGGTACTGAGGAATCAAACCCAGGGCTTCATGCATGCAAGGCAAGCGCTCCACCACTAAGCCACATGCCCAGCCCTTGTTACAGTTCTTGATTTTGTGGCATATACCATGAGTTCTTGACTGTATTCGCCCCTCCGTCCCCCTTTCATTTACTGCCTTTTTAAATAGAGTGATGGATCAACTAGAAGCAAAAGATTCTTCTGAAAGCGCTTGTGTCTTTTAGAAATGAACCAAGGATCTTTTTTCTTTCTGCTTTGGGGTCCATAGACTTGCTGTCTGATCTTGCCAGCTAGCTGGCCGCTCCATCCTTGGCTAGCCAGCCTTCACTGCCTGCTTGGAAATAAACCTGGCTCTGTCTGTGTGTGTATTTATTTTCAGGATCTAATGAACAGGGAGAAGAAAAACAAAATCCCAAGCATGCAAGTTGGGTTCATCGATGCCATCTGTTTGCAACTCTATGAGGTATTTATGGGAAACTACACTTATGTTCTGAACCCAAACCCAAAGTAAATAGAAGATATTAGCATTGAACATACATTTCTTTTTCCTTCAAATCAAGAAGCGAACAAGCAGAAGAAAAAAAAAGAAGAAATAAAATTAGTAGTAGCATTGTTTCTTTTACTGATGTTTGTATTGAACAGGAACATATCTTATACTTCCTATTTTATGAAGACTTTTTCGTTTGATGTACAGATAGGAAAAATTAGAAAAAAATTTCTGAGGATTGAAAGGAGGGAGTTAGAAGAAAGGGGTTAGAAGATGATTACCAGTTCATTTCTATACTTCTGCAAGAGTGGATTCTTGTTTTGTTTTGGGTTTGGGGAGAGGTTATATTCCAGGTCAAAAGATTTTCCCTGAAACAACAGGGTGCTGCTGGCTCACATCTGTAATCCTAGCTACTCAGGAGGCTGAGATCTGAAGATCACAGTTTGAAGTGAGCCTGGGAAATGAAAGTCTATGAGACTCTTATCCCTAATTAAACATCAGAAAAGCAGGAAGTAGAATTGTGGCTCAAGTTGTAGAGTACTAGCCTTGAGCAAACCAGTTCAGGAACAACATGCAGACCCTGAGTTCAAGTCCCAGGACTAGCACAAAAAAAATTGTTTATGAATTTAGAGGTTTATGATCTCAGTACAGAAAGGAGAAATGCCATCTTGTGTGTGTGTGTGTGTGTGTGTGTGTATGAGAGAGAAAGAGAGAGAGAGAGAGAGAGTGTCCTGGGGCTTGAACTCAAGGCCTGAGCTTTTTTATCTCAAGGCTAGCACTCTAGCATTTGAGCCACCACTTGCCTTCCAGCTTTTTGATGCTTAAATTGAAATAAAAAGTCTCATGGACATTGCTGTTTGGGCTGGCTTCAAAACTTGATCTTCAGATCTCAGCCTCCTGAATGACTAGGCTTATAGGTGTGAACCAATGGCTCCTGGCAACCATTTTTATTTTTTAACATTTAAGGTGGAAAGCTGAGGCATGTTTTAAGTGGTAGGTACGGTATAAAGCCCTGAGTTTAAAAAAAAAAAAAGTTCAAACAGGAACTTGTTTTCAGTATTTATTTGGGGAAAGAACATTACCTAGAGTGAAGTTCTAGCCATCAAACAAGTTAACAAAGAAGTACTAGTCAGTGGGAAACAAGAGGAAAGGACAGAGAGACACCAAAGAAACAAGGTAAAGGAGTCCAGGTGCTGCCCCCCTGCCTTCTTCAGGATTCACTAACATGCTTTCCCTATCTGATGGTTAAGAGTACCTCAGTTGCACCAATAGCTCCTTTGATATTTTTTTTCCTATCTCGATAAATGCTGTCAAAATAACCAGATGCTGAGTTAGGTGACTCATGCCTGTAATCCTAGCTACTCAGAAAGCTAGAAGCCAGCCCAAGCAGACAAACCCAGAAGACTTGTATCCAATAACCAGCAAAAAGCTCACGTGGAAGAGTACCAACCTTAATTAAAAAAAGAAGAATGTGAGACCCAGAGTTCAGGCCCCAGTACCAGCACACACACACACACACACACACACACACACACACACACACACACACACACACACACACACACACACACACACACACACACACACACACACACACCACACACATACACCACACACACACTACCGATACCCACTACAGATTTTGTCTACCAGCATTCCGTATGTGAGCAAGAAGTCAACTGTGCTTGAATCTGCTGTGATCTATGATCTTCATCTGTATTGTTAATGTTATTATAGGAATAATAACACATTATCATGGTAGATAAAACAAAGTACCAAGAAGGAAAATGGAAGGTGAAATCACTTACCATCTTACTACTAAAGCATATCTACTAATAACATGAATGTACACACTTTATAGTTTCATACGTAGACTCTTAATTTCATAGATCATAATACACATTTCTGTGTCACCTGTGTTTCTGTAATCATGTGTAATGAGTACAAAATAGTTATGAAATATACTTAGCCCTGTTGTTAGGTATTTGTTGCTGTCAGTGTTTATCATAAAGACATATACAGGGGTTAGAAGCATGGCCCAGGTGGTAGAGCACCAGCCAGTGAGCAGAGTCATCAGAAATGGAGTTCAAGTCCCAGACTCAGCCAAAAAAAAGGAGAAATCTACAGGGAACATTCTTATAGCTAAACCTGTATGACCTCATCCTTAGCAAATAATGCCACCCTGAGTTAGGAATTAACCTTTATTCTGAGCTTGGATTAAACAGTATAAGAAATCACTCTATACTCAAATATGGAAAAAAAAAAACCACAACAACAACAAAAAAACACAAAAATCCTGTCTTCTTCTTGTAGTCATTCTCACACTCAGAGCCAAGAAATAAATGTTTTGTTTTCACATCTGTCTCCACAACTCAGGTCCCGTGGAGGGTTGTACTTGTTCTGTATCTCATCCATGCTCCTGGGGTCATTTAAAGAAGATCATGTATTCATTATCTTTGTAAGGATGGCGTATTCACACCATTGTGGAAATCCCACCAGTGAAATGAACGTAGACCATGGCCACCCTTGGTGGCAGGTTTGCGGGAGAGGGCCTGAGGCCTTCCTTCCTTTATCATAGCCTTCCTTTTTTCTCTCTGTAGGCCCTGACCCATGTCTCAAAGGACTGTCTGCCTCTGCTAGATGGCTGTAAAAAGAACAGGCAGAAATGGCAGGCCCTCGCAGAACAACAGGAGAAGACACTGATTAATGGCGAGAGTGGCCAGGCCAAGCGGAACTGAACAGCCTGCCTGACACACAGAGCCCAAATTTCCACTCATGGTGGATTCTGCCATGTGCACACTCTCACTATCACTGGTGTACACTATGCCACTGCTGTATCTTTTATTTTTTGCACAACTTTGGAGGATATAGCATGAAATTTTGTAAGGGGAAGTATGACATATTTTCTGTATATTTGTTTTATGCCACTGACCTGAAAATAGTGAATGACACCCACTCTTAACATGCTGGTCCAAGTACTGCTGGTGGTATTTTGCGTGTGGTCATATGTGAGTGGAATCTGTGCACTGAGGTGGCTTTCTTCTTGGGGATTGCCAGGAATTGATCTTGTGTTTCCTGAGTCACTGAACTTTCAAGAATGCTTGGAATCTTTCCTTTGATCAAAAGTAGGTTAGGAGAGAATTGAATGTATTCTGGCCCATCCATTGGCCATTCATAAAATAGCATAGATTGGCCAAATAGATTTTTAAAAGAAATGAGTATATGGGTCAAAAATGTCTTGACAAAGTTAAGACATTGAGAAACAAGACTGTAAAGAAAACGTGGGTTGTTTTTTAGTGACTTAGTGTGTGTCTGTGTGTGTCTGTGTCTGTGTCTGTGTGTGCTGGTACTAGGATTTGTGCTGAAGTCCTGGTCTCCTTACAGTTTATAATATGTCAACAATGAAGTTTCCATGCCTCTTTTTCCAAAAATAAAAGACATTATCATTGGAATATTGATCTGAGTGAGACATGACCATAAATAGAACAATACAAAATAAACCTGGTTGTTCCTCCATTGAGTTAAGTAGAGAGAAAAAAATTAATTTCATGAGCAGCAGAGGGCTATTTCCTATACTGTGGTCAAAAAAATGAGTTCAAAGCAACAGTAGTTACTTGGTTGCCATTTATGTCCTTTCCCTTTGTCTTTTCCTAAAATTCAGTGTGCTGCAGATTCTGTGTTTATGTTTATATATTGAAGCAAATGGCTTAATTTGTACCATTCAGACAAGGGAATAAAAGCAAAAGAAGTTGTATTGCTATTACTTTTATATGGGTAAGGCTTAATCTGGGAAGTTGTCCACTAAATGCTGTATGCGTGATCATTGTAATACTTGTATTTTCAGAATGTTATTTTTGTGATATGTCATCAGGTATAATCTGTAAGTTAGTCTTTCCATGGCACTGGTGTAAAAGTAACACTGCCTGTCACTCCACTAATAATTGTGCCCACCTACTGCTGTACACCTATGCATGCACACCCAGCTCTTGAGTAGGGACAAATTGTCTCCAGGATAGCATTCCTTAATAAACCTTTTAGTTAATCACACACATTGTGAGTTAACAGTCATGCTAAAACAGAGTCAAGACACTTGAGTCATTTTCTTTAGGCCCTTCTGATGTAAGCCACTGAGAATGTTTGTAAGACATGGCAGATGGTATGTGGAAGACTTGCAGATGCATATTGTGATGAGTAAGAAACCATATTGAGATCAGAAATTGTTTGGGTCGCCTTTAGGTAATAGTTCGTTTCATTAGTTTAGCCATTAAAAGAAGTTTGGCACTACCATGTGTATATTATTTTACTGTTGGATATTTTAGATCAGACAGAAGAGAATATTTCTTTAGGACTGAGTAATCCAGTCCCATAATTTTTGATTTGTTAGAAAACCATTCCAGACCTAGATTACTGTCTGTGGTTCATGGGTACCAATCAAAGTGTATGCTTTTATGTGACTATTTCTTTTCCAGGAGATATATATATATCTATATATAGATACATATCTATATATAGATAGATAGATAGCTACATATCTATATATATGGATATCTACATATCTATATATATGGATATCTACATATCTATATACATAGATATGTATCTGTATATATCCCTGCTTTCCCCTATGTTTATATCTCCCATAATTAGCAAGAGTTTGTTTATCTGTCCACTTGGTTATATCAGAGTAACATGATTAATTTTTTTGTTGTTTTGTTGGTACTTGGGTTTGAACTCAGGGCCTCACATTTGCATGGCTGAAACTCTACCACTTTGAGCCATGCCTTCAGCCCTGGTTTTTTATTTTTTCCAGTAATTTTTGAGATAGGGACTCATACTATTCTGCCCAGGCTGGCCTCAAACTGTGATCCTTTCTCTCTTAGTCTCCTGATTAGCTAGGATTACAGATATAAACCACCACACCCAGTTTGATACCATTTAATCTCCATGTTCACGCAGAAAAGCCTCTCCTACTTTCTACTAACTCGGTAAGAGCCGTCTAAACTGCCTGGCTTTGTCCTTTGTTTAGAGGATTGGCCCTTGCCACCCACAATCCTGTGAGTTTGTGTAAGTCACTTTACCTCTGTGTGCCTGAGGAAGTTGTAATTCGGAAGCAGGTTTAGATAAAGTCTCTATCTTCAAGGGAAGTTGACAGAAGCCAGAAGAAGTTCTAGAGCTCACTTTGCCCTTCCATACACTTCATCAAAAGCCTGTGTCAATCTGTCTTGAATGTTGTTGAAAGTCATGTAAATAGTTGCAAATACAAATTTCTATCACCGTTTAAGAAAAGGAAACCTTAAGACTCATCACTAGCCACTGTTAATATCTATTTGTATTCTTATACTTTTTTCAATATATTTGAACAAATATATAGTTTCTGGCACTATTTTTATAATTCTAGAATAAAGGAGTTACTATGTATATGATGTTTAGCTTTGGTGTCATTTTACATAATTGTATTGTGGGTTTCTTTACTTTCTCTACCCTGAGAAGCCTGTCAGATGACTTATCCATGACAAAATCACTTTACGGGAACACGTGTCCACTGCTGGTCCCCGTGACATCAGGAGATGGTCAGTGTGGTTTTTTCTGTGTGCATTCCTCACCTGTCAATTGCTTTCTCATTTGGCCATGCTCTGTAAAAATAAACTGAAAAATAAGCAAGTTCTGAGTATCATGTGATTATTAGTGGACTTTGGGTTTTAAGGGTGGAGAATGACAGCGACATTGGGCTTTGAAGTAGGGAGGATGGGCCATATAATTTGAGAGCCTTCGATGAAGCCAATCTGTGGTTCCATTCGTAATGATTTGATGGATGGAAGATTCCTGGACTCCTCAATAATTGTCTCCGTTTAATTAATGCCCTTTGCTACTATTTGCCTTCATGCTTCCAGTATATAACAGCTCTGTGTTCATATGCTGTATGTGGAGCTATAAAAGGATGAAGCGTTAAATACTTGCCAGATTGAAAGTGCTGGAGTCAAGTCCCTGTCTAGTTTCAAACCCGGTTCTTATTCCACTGAATTTTTCAAATTGTTTTATTTTAAATGTCCCACATCCTTATTGGATAGAATGGCTACAGAAGAGCCCTCAAGATGATATTTACCCCAGCCAGTCATGAAGGTATGATTCAATGTAGAATTTCTGATTTCAAACCCTCTTCATGAGGAGCCAAAGCCGAAAATAGGACAATTATCATTGTGGAGAAAACTTCTTAAATATATGGCCACTAGAGGGTGCCAGGAGTTCGGGCATATTTGAGGAAGTATGCTCCTGGCTATAAAAACTAAACAAGCAGAAAAGGTCAGATAAGTTGATGTTAGGCAAAATGATAAGGATTCAACTTTTTTTCTCTCTTGCAATTGTGTCTAACATTTATAAGATGATTTCTTTGTTGCTTTGTATGTCCCTCCCCCACGGTGTAACCCCTGTTTTCACTATATTTGATGTTGGTATACTTTGTGGAGGGGAAGAGAAAAAACAAATTGTTTAAGTAGGGATACAGGTGGACCCATTGCAACAATGAGATATACAAGACATTATGTCAAGAAACGAAGTTTACAACTTTGGCAGGCGGTGAGGGGGTGGGCAAGGAGGGAGGGATGGGAAGGGATGGGAAGGGGAAACAAAGAAGGCAACAATGCTTGTAAGAAATGTACTCATGGGGGCGGGGGGGGGGGGAGAAGGATTGGGACTGAGGGGGGGAGAGGGGAGGCTGGGAAGGGATGTGAAGGATAAACAAAGGAGGAGGCAACAATGCTTGTAAGAAATGTACTCATTACCTTGCCCATGTAATTGTAACCCCTCTGTACGGTATTTTCACAATAAAAAAAATAGGAAAAAAAACTAAAATGGGAAGGGGAGGGGGGAGGAGTGGAGATTAACAGAAAACTTAAAAGTAGAAGGAAATGAACTTATTTACAAAACTTTAAAGACTTCCCCTGTCCCGTGATCATGACGCCAGGATTTTCTTCAAGCAAATAATAAAATGATTTGAAATCTTATACCAAATACTCTGTGAAAATTACCAACCCATAGAAACACCAGGCATTTAAGAAACCCCTGACCCTACATTCATGCTGTGGCAGGTCGTTCTACCTCACCAGAAAAAGAAACCTCAATTCCTGATTTTGTACACAGGAATTTCTGGCCATGATTTTTGTTTATTATTTTTGTGCCAGTCCTGGGGCTTGAACTTAGGACTTGAGTGCTGTCCCTGTGCTCAAAGCTAGCATTCTACCACTTGAACCACAGCTCTACTCTGGCTTTTTGGTGCTGAATTGAAGAGTCTCGGGATTTTTCATGCCTAGATTGGTTTCGAACTCTGATCTTCAGGTCTCAGCCACCAGAGTAGCTAAAGAGCCAATGGTACCCAGCTTGATTTTGTTTCTTAAATTGACAGAAACACCTTGAACTTGACTTTAAGATATATTCAACTGAGAATCCCATTATATTTCCAGCTCCCAACTCACTTGTTCAAAATAAAAAAATCTACAAAAATAATGGAATTAAAATAATAGTTGAACAAAAATAGTATCTCACTTAAATACTCAACATGAAGAAGAGTGCAAAATGTCTGGCTTTTCTTACTTTCCTTTATTGTTATTTTATTTTATTTTTGCCAATCCTAGGTCTTGAGCTCAGGGACTGGGCACTGTCCCTGAGCTTCTGCTCAAGGCTAGCCCTCTACCACTTGAACTACAGTGCCACTTCCAGCTTTTTCTGGGTAGTTTATTAGAGGTAAGAGTCTCACAGACGTTCCTGCACTGGCTGGCTCCAAACAGCAATCCTCGGATCTCAGCCTCCTGAATAGGATTACATGCACAAGCCACTAGCACCTGACCTCCGTTTGTTTAAGGGTGTGTGTGTGTGTGTGTGTGTGTGTGTGTGTGTGTGTGTGTGTGTGTGTGTGTGTGTGTGTGTGTGTGTGTGTGTGTGTGTGTGTGTGTGTATGTTTGGGTAAGACAGAAGGATTTAGAGGCACACCACAGGAACTAAATTGGTTCTTTCCATTATCTGGGAGTAATTACAATGGCACATTTAGGATTGATCCCTTTAACCTGGAGTGTGAGGGACCAGTTTGCATGGCTAAAGGGAAAACAGTAGTTCTCAACTTTAGCATGTCCTGCATTAATGACCTTAAGGACCATATCTCTCATTTTCACTGACTGTCATGTGGGCCTCACCATCAGGAGTGTTACTGGTCACAGGGGACCTCAGCCTGTTCCTATAGGAAACAAGTTTCCTCCTTTAGCCACCAGCTCACTGAGACTCAGGAATTGTCCAGTTTTACTGGACCGTAGTGGCTCAAACCTGTAATCCTAAACTATTCAAGAGACTCAGCTGAGATCTGAGGATCACAGTTTGATGCCAGCCCTGGCAGGAAAGTATATGAGACTATCTCCAAGTAATTACTAAAAACAAACGTGGAGCTATAGCTCAAGTAATAGCGTGCTAGCCTTGAGTGAAAAAGCTCAGGGACCATGACCAGTTCAAGCCCCAGGACCAGCATGCACACTCATGCACACACATACACACACAAACACCACACACACAAAAAGAAAAGGAAGGGAGTGAAGGAGAAAGGGGGAGGGGGGGGGATGAAAGGCCGGAAGGAGATTAAGAAGATTATGTCTGAGCCTAAACAAGAAGGTAACTGGACAATACTCAGAAAGCAAATCAATGTTTATTTGCACTAAATAGACAGTGAAATATGTAAATATCTCTTCAACCATTTTTCTAAATTTCCATCAAAACATTATAATTATTTCCTGTTGCTTGTGTGAAAGATTACCACAAATTTATCAATTTCAAACCAAACAACATTATTATGTTACAGTTTGGAACTCTAAAATAATTAATCTTCAGAGTCTGTAGTCTCTCTCTCCCTCTCTCTCTCTCTCTCTCTCTCTCTCTCTCTCCTTTCCTCTCCTCTCCTCTCCATTCTCCATCTATCCCTCTTACCCCTCCCTCCTCCTTTCCTCTTTTTTCTTCTGATTTCTCCCTCTCTCTATCTCTGCCTCCTTTTCTTGTTTTTTGTTTCTTTTTTCATTTTGATAAATAGTCTTTTATATGATCAAAATTTTGTAATGATGCCAGTCCCAGGGCTTGAACTTAGGGCCTGGACACCGTCCTGAGCTTTTGTGCTCAAGGCTAGCACTCTACCACTTGAGCCACAGCTCTACCTCTGGCTTTTTGATGGTTCATTGGAGATAAGAGTCTCACAGACTTTTCTGCTTAGGCTGGCTTTCAACTGTGATCCTCAGATGTCAGCCTCCTGACTAGGATTACAGGCATGAGCTACTGGTGCCCTGCTCTGCCTCGTTCTTCACAAAACCCTGGTGGCCACATTCTGCTCATCCAGGTTGATAGATCACCTTGTTAGGGCAGCACAGACCAGCAAAGATCAAGAGCACTATTTTTTAAGCCTATGAAAGGCAAGCCTTTCATATTGCCACTTTTTAGAGAGGATAAATGAGTTTATTGCTGGCGAACCAAACTAGGCTAGCACCAGAAAGAAGTTCGGATCCCAAGGAAGGGGAGACCCTGGGTTTTATACTAGCTGGTTACACACAAAATAGGCATTGATCAGATATCCAAAAGGTCAGACAGGCTGACACCAGCTTCTGAGGAGGTGGGCAATACCTTTCTAGTTATGCAGAAATTGGGACAGGACTCTTACTACCCCTTCTGTATTATTATTGCAAATAATGCCTTGTGGGCTTCCTGCCACCCGTTCAGATCACTCTACCTACTCTGCCCTCAGCACCCATTCTAACAACAGCACCAATGGGCCACTTCCTAGCCACTGGGTTGGGG